>NC_133658.1:801011248-801171193 GCF_037893015.1 Macrotis lagotis
ACTTGCTGAAATAAAGAAGAGTGAAATGAGGGGGGTGGCTAGGCAATAGAACTCCAGCTCTGGAGTTAGGAGTACCTAATTTCAAATCCGACCTCAAACACTTAATAATTACCTAGCTGTGTGGCCCTTGGGCAAGCCACTTAACCTCATTTGCCTTGCAAAAAAAAGAGTGAAATGAGTAGAACCAAGAGAATAATGTATACAAGCAGCAGAAATATTATTTTAAGAGCAACTTTGAGTGACTAAGTCATTTTGACTATTATAAATACCCAATTTAACTACAAAGGATATGAAGAAAGATGTTATCAGCAAAGAAAACTATTAAGTAAAAAAATGAATTGAATAATTTTACATCTATGTATATCTATTTTGTGTCTGATGGTAGCCATCTCTAGGATGGGGTAAGGAAGGAAGAAAGATGCTACCTGCAGAGAAAACTGAGAGCTAGAAGTATGCATAGAATCATTTTACATATAATATACTTACTTGTGTCTAATGGCAGGCATCTATAAGGGGGGGAAGGGGAAAAAGGAGGAAAAAAAGAAAAAAATGAAATTTATTATATAAGTAAAATGGAATAGGCAAGTTGTACATAGTTCTGGATATTTTTATCCCACAAATTGAAACTAAAATAAAATTTAAAAATAACCCTTTGTGTGACTTTGTGCAAGTGAGTATAGTGAGATGAATACTAAAAATATACTGGAGACAAAATGGATGTCCCTTGATTGGGGAATAAGAAAAATTGTGAATGATAATGTAATGGAATATAATTGGATTATAAGAAATCCCTAAGGATGAAGAATTTGGAGAAACATGAGAGGATTTGTATGAAATGATGCAGAGTAAAAAAGAAGAGCCAAAAGAATGATATATCAGTAACATCCTTAATGGATGGGCCATTTCTTGGATCTAGCCCTTTGTAGGACATACAGATTACTGGCTCTTCCCTGAATTTGACTGTGCCACCTCAGACTCTGTCCCATTATTAACGGGAGGCCTGGACACTTACATCTCAAGATATTTATTCACCTAAGATCAAGAAAAAAGAACACAACAAAAACATGGGAGTTCATGAATTTTTTGGGTAGCCAGGTAGGAGATAGATATCTATCCCTTTCCCATTTAGTCTTCTTGTTGACATATGCTATACTAACAGAATCTGGTCAGAGGATACCTGTGCATACTCTGATTTTAGAGAAAGGGCTCCTTCATGCCCCATGCTTGGAAACAAGCTCACTAACCCTTTTCATCTTGGATTGGCAATGAGCAGAAAATATTATGTACATAGTGTATAATCCATCATGGAGGGCAAACATATCTGTGTCTGGTCTAAGGACTACTTTCCTATTATATAGACAATGACTATATTACTTTTAGTGATAACAACACTAAGAAACTGCCTAATTATGATCATTGGAGTGAATGATCTTGGTCCTGGAGAATGACTAAGGAGACACCTCTTCCATGCTATTTAGATTTGAATAATTATTTTTCAGTTATAAGAAGGGAGAATTCAACATAAAGGGTGGATGTGTGGGATTAATGTTAAATGATTGTAACCTAAAAAATAAAAATCTACAATAATTCTTCTTTTTAAATATTGACTTTGGAGTCAGAAGACCTAGGTCCTTTACCACTTCCTATTTTTGTATTCAAGGAATACACTTAAATTCTAAGCCTCAGTATCTTCATTTTGCAAGTGAGCTATGAACTTGGAGATTTATCAATTAGGAAATATTTTCTTTGTGATAGGTTCTGTATTAAGTGCTGAGTATATAAATACAAAGTGAAAAATAATTTCTATTTTCAATAAGCTCACTAATGGAAGTGATAACAAATAGATTAAAATGGTTACAGTATAATTATATTTGTTTAGTCATTTTCAGTTGAGCCTGACTATTTGTGACCCCCACTATTTGTGACATCCCATGTGTTTTCTTTTTTTCTTTTTGTGCTAGGCAATGACTTGCTCACACAGCTAGGTAATTATTAAGTATCTGAGGTTGGATTTGAACTCAGGTCTTCTTGGCTTCAGAGCTGGTGTTCTATTACCACACCACCTAGTTTTTTCTTGGAAAAAGACATTGGAGTGATTTCCCATTTCTTTTTCCAGTTCATTTTCCAGATGAAGTAACTGAGGCAAACAGATTAAGTGACTTGACGAGAGTTAGTAGCATTTGAGGCCATGTCCTGATCTCAGATTTCTGACTCCAGATCTGGTGTTCTATCTACTGTGCTACCTAGCTGCCAACAGCATAATATAACATCTGGTGAGATGGACTTGTTCATTTCAATAAGTGCAACAATCAGGGACAATTTTGGGGTATCTACAATGGAGGATACCATCTGTATCCAGGGAAGAATTGAACAGACTATTACTTTTAATTACTATTACTTTTAATTTAAAATTTAATTAAAATTTAATTTAAACTTTAATTTAAAATTACTATTATTTTTAATTTAAAAAATAACTTAGCTTATTATGTAATCTTGCTATCTCTTATATTTTTATTTTTTTTTTAGGGATATGATTTTTCTCTCAACACATTCAATTTAGATCAATGTATACCATGGAACAATGTAAAGACTACAGGACTGTCTCCTGTGGGGGGGGGGAGTGGAAGGAGGGAAGTGAGATTTGGGGGAAAATTGTAAATTCAAAAATTAATAAACTTATAAATAATATTTATAAATAAATTTATAAATAAAAATAACATCTGGTGAGATCAACAAGCACCTACCATATGCTAGGCACTCTGTGAATACAAAGGAAAATATAAATAGATGACCCTGTTTCAGGGAACTCACGATCTAATGGGGAGATAAACATGCAAACAATTATGTACATTTAAGATACATATTGGATAAAGTGAAGATAATCTCAGAGGGAAGATAACATAAAATTAATAATAAAAAATAAATGCAAGGTAATTTAAATAGTTTTAGAAAGGAAGTAGAAGTATTCTGGAGCTTGAGTTGAGACAATTGCTAAATTTTCAGTGTGAGCATTTATACTTTGGAGATTGAAAAAAGCTAAAAATCGAACCTGTCATTGTTTTGTGATTGGCTGGATTCAAGAAAGTGGTAGAGAAATGTTAATAATGCAGATTAAAGGGGAAGCTAGGTGGTGAAGTGGATAGAGTACAGGCCCTGGAGTCAGGAGGACCTGAGTTCAAATTCAGTCTCCGATACTTAATAATAATCTAGCTATGGTGAGCCTGGGCAAGTCACTTAACCCCATTGCCTTGCAAAAACCTAAAAAAATAATAATGCAGATTAAACTGAAAAGTAGTTCATGAATACATTATTTTTCAAAAAGTCACTTGTTAAACACTTACCAGAAAGTCTGTTGTTTAATAGACACATCACTGGAGGAAGGATACTAACCATTGATGGGGAGAGAAAAGATCAGGAAAGGCATTGTGTAGAATCTCTATGCCTCACTCATTTTCCCTCTCTGACCTCTGTTTAATTGTTTAAAAAATGAGGGTATTAGAAGAGATGATCTCTCCCAACTTTGACCCCTTATGTTCTAAAGTGTCTTTTAGCTCTAATATTTTAAGTGCAATCTTGTAAATAAGGTACCATTCAGTTGTGACTTTGTGGTTCTATAATCCCTTCCAGTCTAAGACTTTAAGGTATGGATGTGTGAACACATATTACATGTGTGTATGTATACATGTATGAATGTATAGGCATGTGTGTGTGTGCACATGTATTTTTTTCTCACCCTGGCAGGGCCCTGTGGAAGGGCTCTTGTGATCTGGCTGATGAAAGACATTTTTACTCTTACATCTCTCTCTGCCCCCCCCCCCCCCCAAACCTATGTAGGGTGGGCTGGCCTTTTTACTGGGAGCTGACGTGGTAAATCAGCTTTGGTGGAAGAGACTAAATGCAAGCCCCAGAACTGGAACGACTCCAAAGTTCCCTGCAATGAAATTGAGGAGAGAGGGCCAAAAGAAGCCAGTTGGTCAGCAGCTGGATGGCTTGGGGGGAGAAGGCTCAGTGAGAGATTGCCTCATAGGATCATGCTTATTCAGAATTGGACAGGCCCTCTTCAGAGATTATCTGGTCCAAAAGTCTGAATGGACAGAGGCAGAGAGAGGGAATTAGGTTTATCAAGGGTCCCACAGGATTTAGTGGCTGATTGGCTCTGACTCTGCTGAGTTCTATGGTCATAATGGGTCATCACAGGCCCAATCCAATTCCATCTCTCCTTTGTGGGTCACCTGTTACACCCTTCCTCATCTCCCACCCCAGGGAGTTTCCCATGACCCAACAACAAACTGGGAAAGTCAACAAAGGAAGAGGAAATGAGATCTCTGAGAGGTAAAGGGACTGGCTAATATCAGATATAAATTCAGAACTTAAAATTAGGACATATCTCTTCCTTTTTTCAGAATTCCCTATTTTCTCCTTGTTACAATATGGGGATTAGATGAGATGACCTTAAAATACAGGGGATTAGTAGAGATGACTTTAGATCACAGAATGTCAGAACTGGGAGGGACTTTGGAACATAAAATGTCAGAGCTGGAGAGGGCTTTAGAACAGAGCACATGCTATTAGAATCATAAAGGACATTAGAAATCAATTAATCCAATTATTTACTGTATAAATGAGGAAATTGAGTTAGAGAGGGAAAAGTCTCTTGTGCAAGGTCACCTGGTGAGTGGCAGAGCAGGACTAGAACCCATGTCTGAGACTGCATCTTTATTCCTCTATGCTTAGGAGAGGCAGTGTGGAAAGAGCTCTCGATATGCAGTTGAGAGTCCTGGGTTTGATCCTTGTCTCTGGCACATAATTACTTGTGTGATCATGGCCAGATCTTTTAATCTCCATGAATCTCAGTTTTCTGATCCATAAAATGAGGATAATAATTCCTATAAGCACTTTCACCCCAGGATTGTCATGAGAACCACATGAGAGAATGATTTACACAAAGAACCTTGTAAATTTTAAAACTTATAAATCTTAAAACTGCAACTAAGACATTAGGGTCACTTTAATTATAAAATTGTGATGACTTTCTTCACATCCCCCATCTATTTGTCCATTGTGCAGTCATTCATTCATGTCCGACTCTTTATGACCATGTGGAGCATATTGTTCATAGAGTTCTCTTGGCAAAGATTTTAAATGTTTTCCATTTTCTTCCCCAGTAGATGAAGATAATCAGGGTTACAGAGCTAGTCTGAGTCACATAGACTGAGGCTGGATTGAACTCAGGTCCTTACTCCAGGCCTAGTGTTGACAGCAAGGTCATCCACTGTATCCTGGGCCATCACTAGTTGTTCTAATTTCTGTCTTGCCACTGGAGTTCAATGAATGTGGAAAGAGACAGTGAGGCTGATGACTTTGTAACTCTGTCTCACTTAAATCTAATTAACTTGAAAGTCAAGATATCACTCCATGATGGTCATTTGTCCTCTTCCAAAATGAAAGCTGAACTTTATCCACTGACCTTGCTAGTTGCTTCCTAGGGAAACAGAGGTTAAATGACTTGCCCAAGGTCATACAACTAATCACTTGTCTGAGGCCAGAGTTGAACTCAGCTCTTCTCTAACCACTGTACACCCCAGCTTCATCAGCCCCTTTCACCTTTCCTGGGACTTAACCTGTCTCAAGTTTCCAGAAACTGCCTTTGCTTCAAGATCTAGAATCTAAGCTTGTTATTTGAGGAGTTGCTTCTTAATGATCACAATTCCTGTTACCTCCTTCCTTTTCCAGTCCAACAATGTGGCGTCCCAAAGATGGATGTCCTAGTATCCTCACCAGGTCTTGGCTCACTGAGACAGGAGCCAAAGAAGAGTCTCTGGTGGAGTCAAAGAAGGATAGCAAGTTTTGGAGAGATAAAAATGGGAGGGTTATGTATTCAACTTTGTTCCATTCCTTTCCTTCTGGAGCAGTCTGTACAGATCTCAGACTTATGAACCTCAGAAGTATTTGGTCCTACCCTCCCCCCCTTTTATACTTAAGGAAACAGAAGGTCCAGAGAGGGTGACTTTCCTCAGGCCGCATAGGTAGTAAGCGGAAGTTGCAAAGTCAGGATCTGACCTGTCCTCTGTTTCTAAAGTCCCCGCTTTTTCTTACAGTTTTACATCTGACCTTGGGACATGGGCCAGGCCCATATCCCTGCAGGAAGATATCAGGACTCTTGGAAAGGAGGGGAAGGGACTAGCTTAGTTTTAGGACAAAAGACTTGGAGAACATCCAGACTTACTGATTGTATGATATACATATGTGTAAGCATATCTGGGTCTCCTTATTGTTCATATATGCATTTACTAGATTTATGCATAGGATTGAGTTCATCTCAATTGTGAGTATGCACATATATTCTATATAATATAGAAATCTTATGTACATGTGGATGCATGCAGAGTATGGATTAAAATCTATCCAAAAAAATCTGCATGAATACAACCCTACACATAATACATAACATGCACTTTGAAGGTTGTATGTGTGTATTTTTTTTCTTTAGGTGACTTCTTTTTGTCCTTATGGACTTAAGTAGATTCCAAAGAGTGGGGTGGAAGAGAATTGTTCTGGAAGGATGAGGAGATGGGGGAGGAGAGGAAGGAGGAGTAGGAGGAGGAGGAGAAGGAGAGGAAAGCAGCCCCTCCTTTCCCCTCCCTAGCTGCAGACCGCCAGACAACGTGGCAGTGTGTGTGTGTATGGGGGGGATGGGTGGCCCTGGAGTGGCTGCTCAGCAAAGGAATGTACTTCAGGCCCAGCCCAGGCAAAGGCCCTGCCTGCTCCGTGGCGTTGCTGACCATGGAGGAGGAGAGGCAGCTGACTTCCCCGCACTCATGGACTCTTCACTGCTGTTCAATAAAGAAAAAGCCCAGTTCAAACAATGCTTGAGTATTCTCAGCTGGAGTTTTAATGAACT
Source organism: Macrotis lagotis (assembly GCF_037893015.1). Classification (NCBI taxonomy): domain Eukaryota; kingdom Metazoa; phylum Chordata; class Mammalia; order Peramelemorphia; family Peramelidae; genus Macrotis; species Macrotis lagotis. Next base: position 801,018,150 of record NC_133658.1, read on the forward strand.
TGTTATAAATGATTTTCCCTCTTTGGGCTACGTTTTTCTCATCTCTAAAATCTGGGGTTTCTTGGGGGGGGTTGGAATAGGGGCAGGGCTGTTCAATTTTAAGCATTCTGATAAAGCCTATGGCCTCTTCTCAAAATAATAATTTTAAATGTAAAAAAAATGAAATACCTTGATTTATAAAGGAAAGCAATTATATTGAAATACAGAATTAAAAAATATAGGGAAAAAATGTTTTGTAGATCCCTAGTCAACAAGCTTTGCTGACCTAAGCCAGCTGTGGTAGCTGAGCCGGATGGATCCCTTGAGCTCTCAGGTTCTGAGCTGTAGCTGGCCGGGTCAGTTGTTAAGTCTGGCATCAATATGGAGAGTCCTTAGGATTGGGGAGTCACCAGACTGCAAGGTAAGAGACCAGCGCTGGCCCAGGTTGGAAAAATTCAACAAATTAAAACTTACCCACCTAACACGAAATGGGAGAGGATTGTGATTGGGCTGATGCACTTCTATCTTGGGCCAGATAAAGAGATCCAGTTCAAAAACTAACCAAAAACCAAACTAAACTCTTAGAATAGATGATCATGGTGTCACAGAATTTCAGGTTTAGAAGGGATTTTAGTGATCATTGGGCCTGATTCATAACTGAGAAGGAAAACACACCCACAACACTAGAGAAAAAGTAACCTCTGGTTATTTCCCTTTGAAGAAGAATGCCCCTTTTCCCAGTCAAGTCATTCCGCTTCTGGACAGCTTGAATTTTTATTAAGTTTTTCCTCACCAGGCCTAAACTTGCTTCTTTGAAACTTGTCATTGTTCCTGGTTTTTCCATCCTAGAGCCAAACAGAATAAATCTAATCCTGCTTCTTGAAGGACAGTTATACTCTCCTTGGCCGGACCTTCTCTTCACTAGGCTAAATAGCTTTATATGTCTTGAACTCAATACCCTTCACCATTTTGATTGCTCTTCTGAAGTTTATCAACATAGCCAGATCTCTAAGTCTCTTTCCTCATTCTCTGTTCAGTCATCATTGGATCATGGGAGTCAGACCTGAAAGATTTTACAGAGGAGACAGTTGGAATAGGGCTTAAGTGATTTATTTATTCAAATTTCTAGCAAGTAACAGAACTTTTTTTTTTTTTTACTTTCTAGAATTCCAAAATACTTTGCAGTTCTGATATACTAGGATTCCAGGATTTTAAAGTGCTGAAGTTTTGTTGTAATGGGCCTTTGCACATGCCCTGCTCATCTAAGGAATAAGCACCCATGGGGGAGATGGTGGGGACATACTTCTGGGAGAAGACATCTCAGGAAATGGGGCCAAATAGGGAACTATTTCACTATGCTTCTAATTAATCTCCAGAACCAGTGATGTTAACAAAATCAAGATTACAGGTTCAACACTCATATGAGAAAATTAGCTGTGTAGTGGGAAAAAAATTCTGATTCTGGGTTGAGCCTTGATCTTAGTCATTGATTGAACCTGGACTCCAGATTGAGAATGAGCCCCTGGGACTCCAGCTGGATGTAAATGCAAACTAGGATCATGAAGAATGTGAATATGGCTCAGTACAGTCCATCTATACTGAAGAAACACCTGAATTGGGCTCACCTACTGGCAAGGGGATAAGGGGTCTGGAACCCTTTTGAAGTCAGGAGAGCAGAAATAGGGGTCCTTACTCCTTAGGTGATTTGAGGCAGTCATTGCCAGGTGCTTCCTCTATAAAATGGAAATGATAACATGTAGCCAAGCTTTGAGGAAAATGCTTTGTAACATAAGAAGGGCTATTCTTTTGTAGATCTATTTTTATTCTGAACTTAATACCAAATGGAATGAGCGTTTTCACGTACCAATAGAACAAAAAAAAGCAGATTTAGAAAAAAAAAACCCTGCAGGAATCTCTTATGTATAGTTTTTTGGAAAAGTATGTAATTAATAGTCTGTAACTTTCAAAGCTATCTTGCTTATTTGTGCTTCTTTCTGGTCTTCCTTCTATTCCCTTCTCTGCAATTAAAAAAAGAAAGAAAAAGCTATCTCAAGAATCTTTTTCCCCCTCTCTTTTCTGTTTTTTTTTCAATTATCCTATCTTCCTCCTCTCCTTGCCCCCACCCCTTCAATTCAGGAAAAATAAATCCTTGTAAAAAACATGCTTAGTCTGGCACTATAAATCCTGGAGGCTATCTTCACTATTACAATGAGCCAGGGAAGGTTGTGTGAGTAATGTTAAAACTGAGAGGGACCATAATACATGGAATGGAGAATGTTAAATTGAGTGAGATCATGGAACATAGAATGTCAGAACTGGAGGGGCCTTTTGAAGATGGAGCCTAGAATATTGGGTTCTTAACATCTAATCTGACCAACCTTTTCCTAAACTGTAAGGGTTTTATAGATGGAAGTGCCACCCTTCATTGTCCAGTGGAATGGTGGTAAGAATGTGGAATTCTGGAGAATATAATACCTTGGGTTACTCAGTCCATGGTAACTGGTGCTCTTTGTTGATCAAAGTTGAAGATGGACTAGGTAAGAGAGAGTGCATGCCACATTGGCAGCACCTGCTCATGAGTTTAGCAGGTAATTCTGTATACCTCTCTTTAGTTTGTGAATGTGCAAAATTAGAAAGCCCTAGAGTGGGTAGTGCATAACTGAAACCCAAGGTAGGCCACACTACAATGGAAGATACTAATTATGGATTTTCTCACTAATAATGTAACTTATTGAATATTGTTCCTTGTTTTATGGAATTTGCCACCATTATGGAAATAGGAGCTGGAACACTTCTGCCAGATTTATCCCTTTTCCTTCATGTCTATTTCATAAATAATGCTTTTTGCTTTGTTCAAAAATAAATAACAAAAACCCCACCATCTAATATGGTCCCTCTCATTTTTTTTTTCAGATTAGAGAGGGACATTGATTTATCCAGGGTCATATAATGACAGTGTCAGAGTTTCTAGAATATACGTTATTAAAACTTTGACTATCCTAGGAGTTTGAGCCATTAGGGACTAGTTGAGGGAACAAAAGAAGGGGGTTGTTTTGGACTCAGAGACCTCAAGAGAAGGAGGAACTGATTGGACAGGAGGAAGCCATCAGCCACTTCACAAAATTATCCATCTGTCTCTATACTTTACTTTTTCCCCCCCTTCCTTCCTCAGAAAAAGTTCTTTCCAGAAGGTGGTGGATCAGTGTGGAAAGAGGGAGCCAAAGGCTCAGAGATGGCAAGGGATTTGGATGAGGGCCCTGAATTTAAAGAGCCACACCACATTTTCCTAGATTAAAAAGAGCAGACTCCTGTGATATAGGTTTGTGCTGTGGATGGTCCTATTTGTTTTGCTATGTGTGAGCAATGCAATTTCTCCTTTGTCCATACTTTTGGTATCAGGAAAAAAACGATCATTACTTAGACCTAGTATAATTAATAATAACAACTATAATATCTAGTGTTTTAGTGTCTAGGGTTTTACTTCTTTTTAATTTTTTCTTAATTTTTTCAATTACATGTAGAGATAGTTTTCAACATTCATTTCTGTAGAATGATCTTCCTCCCTTCCTTCTTTCCCCTCTCCCAAAGACAGATATAGGTGATCCGTGTAGTGTCTAGTTTTTGATAATAATATATATAGTGTTTTAGGGTTTGCAATGTCAAGTCAACAAGCATTTATTATTCAATTACTATGCACCAGGCACTATGCTAAATACTCGGGAATACCAGGAAAGGCGAAATAAAACAAAACAAAAAGCTCAGTTCCCAAACTCAAGGATCTCAAGTCTTAATTGGGGAGACAAGGTGCAAAAATACAAACAACCACATAGTCTCATTTAACCTCACGACCATTCTGTGAGGTGGGGTGCTTTTTATTATTATTCCACTTTATAGATGAGGAAACTGAGGCCCTGAGTGACTAAAGGACTTTCTCAGTGACACATAGAGAGTAAGTACCTGAGGTAACATTTAGAGTCAGGTCTTTCTGGAACCAAATCCAGGTCTAATTTGCTATCTTCTAAAAAGGTCACTGGTTTCCAAATATCAGATTTGAGGGCAGCTAGGGAACACAGTGGATAGAGTATAGAATACTAGCCTTGAATTCAGGAGGACAGGAGTTCGAATTCAGCTTGGCCACTTCCTAGCTTTATGATCTTGGGCAAGTCACTTACCCTGACTGCCTTGCAGTCCAGGACCATCTCCAGTCCTGATTCATATTTGGCCACTGGATCCAGTAGGCTCTGGAGGAGAAGGTGAGGCTGGTGACTTAGCATAGCAGCCCCTCACTTAAATGAAAATCATGTGCTTGTCATAGTATCACCCTCCCTGATGTCATGGTCTTCTTTAAGAATGAAGGACAAATGTCATCAACACCAGATTTGAGAATTGATATTGGACTTGGACCCTTAGTACCTCTATTGCCTTAAGCAGCTCCCATCAATCACTCTCTCCTTAGTTTCCTTCTCAAGTTTGTAGCTTCTGGTCATCCAGGAATGCATATGTCATCCTTCTGGTGGTATCTGTCTTTGTATCCAAGAGGAGTGTAATTGCAGCAAGCATCTCCAACTAGCAACCAGCACCCTGACATATTTTTCATTCATTCATTCATTCATTCATTCATTCATACAACTACATTTAAATTAAAATATTAAACGATCATTTTTTTTACTTTTTTTTTGCAAGGCAATGGAGTTAAGTGACTTGCCAAGCTCATACAGCTAAGTAATTATAAAGTGTCTGAGATCAGTTGAACTCAGGTCCTCCTAACTCCAAGGCTGGTACTATATCTGTTATGCCACCTAGCTTCCCCAATAACCTTTTTTACATTTTCTTCCTCTTCCTCTTCCCTTCCTCCTCCTCTGATAGAAAACAATGTAATATATGGCTCTGCATCTATAGCTATGCTAAATAAAGATCCAAATTAATCATGTTATGAAAAAAGAATCACATCCAAATAGAAAAAAAATTGAGAGAAAAAACAACATAATGCATAAGACAACTTTTTTTTTTTTAAATTAAAGATAGTAAACTTTGTCTGCATTTAAACTCCACAGTTCCTTCTCTGGATATGGATGATATTCTCCATCACAAGTCTTTTAATATTGTCTTCGATTATTGTACCACTGAAAGATCAAATCCATCATAGTTGATCCTCACTCCTTGTTGCTGTTAGCATTTATAATATTCTTCTGCTTTTGTTTACTTCATTCAGCATCAGTTTGTGCAAGTCTTTTCATGCTATTCTGGTCTTGTCTCTTATGATTTCTTATGGAATAATAGTGTTCCAAGACATTCATATAGCACAATTTGTTCAACCATTCACCCAATTGATGGTATCCTCTCAATTTCCAATTCTTTGGAAAGAGCTACTATAAATATTTTTGTACATGTGAGTTTTTTTACCTTTTTTGTGAATCTCTTTGGGATATAGATCTAGTAGTGATAATAATGTTTGTCCTTCATTTTCAAAGAAGTCCATAATATCAGGGGAGATGATGCCTTGACAAACACATAAATTGGATTTGAATGAGAGGTGCTGTACTGCTCACTTTCTCCTCCAGAGCCATCTGGATCCAGTGGCCAGGTATGAATCAGGATGTGAGGCAATCAGAATTTAATGACTTGTCCAAGGTCACACAGCTAGTAAGTGTCAAGTATCTGAAATTGGATTCAAACTCTAGTCCTCCTGAATGTGCCCACCTAGCTGCCCCTCTAGTAGTAACATTGCTGGATCAAAGGGTATGCACATTTTTATTGCCCTTTGGGCATAGTTCCAGATTGCTTTCCTGAATGGTTAGATCAGTTCACAACTCCACCAACAATGCATTAGTGTCCCAATTTTCCCACATCACCTCCAACATTTATCTTTTTCCTGTTTAGTCATATTGACCAATCTATAAGTGTGAGGTGGCACCTCATAGTTGTTTTAATTTGTTTTGATAAATAATTATTTAGATAATTTTTATATAACTATATATATAGCTTTAATTTCTTCATCTGAAAGTTGTCTTTTCATATCCTTTAAAACCATTTACCAGTTGAGGAATTATTTGTATTCTTAACAAAATTTTTCAGTTGTCTATATATTTCAAATGATACTTTGTCAGAAATATTAGTTGTAAAAAATGGTTTCCCCAGCTTACTGCATTCCTTTTGATTTTGGCTGCATTGGTTTTATTTGCAGTACCCTCACAATCTCAATGACTCTGGAGATTTCAAGTTGATAAAGTTGCCTCCAAGTGTAGAAATACCCTTGTCCTGGAATCACTCTTTGCTCATCTGTGCTCAGGGAAAGAAAAACAAAGCAAAAGAGGCAGCCTCTCAGAGACTTTGGATATGTAGTCTTAGGTTCAATTGTTGTTCAGTCATTTCAGACTCTCTTATGATTCCATTTTGGGGGTTTTCCTTGGCAAAATTACTAGAGTGTTTTGTCATCTCTTTAGACCAGTTCATTTTATAGGTGAGGCAAATGGGGGTAATAAGACAACTTTTTTTTAAAAAAAAATTAAAGATAGTAAACTTTGACTCACCTCTATAAAATCTTTATGATGATGGTCTCTGCAACATCCAGGATATTCTTGATGAAAAGTAATAAGCAAGCTTTCACAGATGTTCTTCCCTGGCAAACCACATCTTCACAGTCACACAAACTGAATGATAGGAAGAATACAAGATCATAGCTGATCTCTCATCAGTTGATGAGAGTCACACAGTTAGTAAGGTTGGATTTGAATTCATAAAGATGGGTCTTTCTGACTCTATTCTGCTACCTAGCTGCCAGCCAGAGACTTGAGATCCAGCCTTAGGTTCACCTAGACAAGTACATGTACTGGCTATAATGTGTGCATAGCCATCATAGTTTTACAGAGCAGGAGAAACAGAGATACAAAGTGAGAGATAAATAGAGAAAGACTCAGAGACAGAGGAACCCACACACAGAGAAAAAGACAGAGGTCAGCTAGGTGGTTCAGTGGATAGAGCACTGACCCTGGAGTCAGGAGGACCTGAGTTCAAATTTGGCCTCAGACAGTTAATCATTACCTAACCATGTGACCTTGGACAAGTCATTTAATCCCATTGCCTTGCAAAAAACCAAGGGAAATAGAGAGAGAAAGAAAGAGAGAGAGAGAGAGAGAGAGAGAGAGAGAGAGAGAGAGAGAGAGAGAGAGATTTTGTTTTCTCATTTTAAGTTCATGGAATGAATAGCTTTTCCTGAGTCCGTGATTGTTATTATTTAGTGTGGTCCCCCCTTCCTACCATCACAGGGAACAAGAATCAAACAGAAGACTCTGGTCATGAATCTCCTTTAGCAAGAGGCAAGAACAGGTGTCCTTGAAAATGTCCTAAATGCATTTTCAGTCCTTCTAACACATAGTAGGCATTTAATGAATTTTTTTAACCTGGTGAAACTGAAACATTGTCTACAAGAAGGAGAGGGACATTTTGGTTTGTATTATTGGACCAACCACAGAGCAAAATCCCTTCCTTATTCTGGGCATCTCATTATAATAGAATAATTACTAATAATGGAATAAAGGGATGCTAGAAGGATAATGTGATAATAGGCTCAAAATTCCACTCTATTACAACCCACGCATTAGAACTAGAAGGGAATACAACCACCTATAACTGCAGCTCTTCCTGGTTGGAAACGTGTCCAGTGGACCATGTCATATGTTCCCATATATGAAGAAGAGTGTTCTCTACAAGATACTCCACAAGGGATCTTTGTTGGAATATTTCCAGCTGAGAGAATCTGCTTCCATCTAGATTCTTCCCAGGACATCCTCCATGACATTGCATCTTTGGTGAGCATGTGTCTCTGTTTTATGCCTTGCTTGGAATGAATAAGTTGAGGCTATTTTGATTGAGGCTATTTTTTTGGTGGCCTTCTTTAAGAAATCTACTATTAACCAAATCATTTGAATGTACACATCTTATTGAAAAGTAGAGTTTTAGGGCAACATTTTATTCCTCAGTCAAATGTTTTTTTCCCCCTAATCATCAAACAACAGAGATGGTAGGGATCTTGTATTCTTCCTATCATTCAGTTTGTATGACTGTGAAGAAGTAGTTTGCCAGGGAAGAACATCTGTGAAAGCTTGCTTGCTACTTTTTTATCAAGAATATCCTTGATGTTGCAGAGACCATCATCATAGATATTTTATAGAGGTGAGAAAGTAGAATAATAGTTGCTAATTCTCTTTAACCACCTTTTTTGTGGGGTGTGTATGGGGAAAGGAAATTAGTAATATTCATGACTATTTCTTTTGTACTCTGCATAGATCTGTCTTGTATATCAATTCTGAAGTATCCTTAAAATTGACTTGCCTCCAACCCAGATTTCTTTATTCCAGATTTGACTTTTTCTTTTCTTAAGTGCCATCTCTACTCCCACATTGGATACTGAGATGTTAAAATCTAAATGTGGTTCTCTCACCATATTTTCATCATAGATTATTATAGAAATGCTGGCAAATCTATTCATTTTGCATTTATTCATTTGCTTTTAAGTTTCATCTATAAATGCGGTTGAGATGATCTGGCTTAGTTGGATCTCACACCAAGTTTAGAAAGATGACACTTATAATCTTTTGCTTTTCCCCTTCTCTCTTTAAATAAAAATTTCTTCATCTATAAAAATTGAGGGATATTTTCACCATTTAACTTAGAGAATTGTAAGGAAAGCTTTTTGTAATGAAGTGACAGAAATGTTACCATTAAACAAAGTAAAAAATAATAATAATAGTTAACATTTATTTAGGGCCTATCTTGTGCCACGGGCTTTATAAATATTATCTCATTTTATCCTCCAACAACTTTATGGGGTAGGTGTTATTACTGTTTCAATTTGACAAATCAGGAAACAGGCAAATAGAGGTTAAGTAACTTGCTTGAGGCCATACAACTAATGAGTATATGAGACCTGATTTCAGATCCTCCTGATTCCAGGTTTAACACTTCCACTGTGCTACCAGCTACCTCATACTCCCAGATGGGTAGAAAGCAGGACATTTGAAAGCTTGTACAACTGCCAGAAGAATAAATTGGGAGTAGATATTGGGTGAAGGAAAAGTTTATGGTGCCCATGTTATGGGTGAACAGGATCTTCATCCCCTGATGATGATGATGATGAGACAGAGACAGACACAGAGACAGAGAGACAGAGACCAGACACACACACACACCACACACACACACACACACACACACACACAGAAAGAGGGAGAGTGTGGTAGTTTCAAGGATGACACTGATTTTGTCAATGTGATAGGGAAGGAAGAATGTCTTTCCCCAGAAGCAGGCTCTGTCATCTTCCACAAGGCCTCTATTGTAGGTGATCTGGGTGAAAACACAATTGGTGACATTTTCCTTATATCTTTCTGTTTTTAAAAAGTACCTTTAAAGAAGAAATTCACCTGTTTTACTAGCTACATTGATTAAATTAATTGTATAATTGATCACTAACAGATAATTATTTATAAGTGTCTTATCTCTTAGGAAACACATGCAAAAGAAGTTTTTTCTTTCTTTTTTTCTTAAATTCTATTTTTTCAAATAGCAAGCATTTGTTTTCTCTCCCTCTTATCTCCCTCCTCTCACACCAAAAAAGAAAACCAAAACCATCTTAATGAATATGTTTAGGCAAGCAAAACAAACTCCTACCCTGTGACTGAAATTATTATTTGAAAAATAATAATAATTACAGATATAATTGAATATCCTATATAGCTAGATAGGTCATTATAAATATGTATATATTTGAAAATAATGAAGCTTATTCAATCATGTCTTTCAATAAAATAATAAGAATAAAAAGTGAAAAAGACTTTTTACACTGTTAGCAAATAAAAAAAAATTTATCTTGGGGCAGCTAGGTGATGCAGTGGAAAGAGCACTGGCCCTGGAGACAGGAGTACCTGAGTTCAAATCTGGCCTCAGACACTTCATAATTATCTAGCTGTGTGGCCTTGGGCAAGCCACTTGACCCCATTTGCCTTGTAACCCCCCCCATCTATATTTTTTTATCTTTATCTCAAAATTTTTGCATATTTGGGGCCCATGCTTAAAAATTTTAGGGTTGTTGTTCAGTCATTTCATTCATATCTGACCCTTTGTCACCCACTTGGGATTTTTCTTGGCAAAGATACTGGAACAGTTTGCCATGTCCTTTACCAGTGGATCCATTTTGACAGGCAAGGAGAGTTAAGTGAATTACCTATGGTCACAAAGTTAGTTCATGTCTGAGACTGGATTTGAATTCAGGTCTTCCTGACTCCAGACCCTGTGTTCTCTCCACTGAGTCACTGTTTGCCCTTTTCCATTGCTAGACGAAAAATGTTTGGAGAAGACTATTAAAGGTCATAGGACATCACTGTAGAGTCTTTAACAGTGAAGTGATGTGATGAAAATTGTATTTATAACAAATGATTAATATCATATATAAACATTTATATTACCTTTAAACATTATTTATATTGTATATATTATTTATGTGCTTTGCTCTGTATATGGCATTATAGAGAATAGGAAACAATTCAGCGTTCTGGGCTCAGAGTCATGTATACCTGGTTTCAGATCCTGCTTCTGACCATTTACCAGCTATGTGATCCTGAGCAAGTCACTTAACTTCAATATGTCTCAGGTACTTCTCTAGAACTTATTGTCCAAGTCATAGTTTGAATGGGATTTTACATTAGTATAAGGAATCCACAAATCAAAAGTGCCCCATTCTTTTCCTGTTAATTTAGTAAAGAGAAAAGGGATCTGGGATTGAAATCCATCCCTGTTTATTGATTTAATAGAAGACTTTGGTCAAAACACACCACCTCTCTAGCTTTCTGTCCCCTCTATAAACTGAATTTACTAGACTAGATAATCTCTATGGTTCTTTCTAGCTCAGATTTTTGTAGGTTATGAGATCCTATTCTACTTTAATATTCTGTGCTCTAAGGTTCCTCTGGCTCTGTCATTCTATGTTCAAAGCCAGAGTTTTCTAGCCAGGGAATTTTGGAATCATTGCAAAATATCTAGTTCACGGAATGGATACTTATAATAAATATGCAAAGCCACTTTCAGTAGATTGCGTAATGACATCTTGTACATAGTGTTGCTATTTTTCAAATATATGAGGATTCTATTGTGATTAATCAAGTACAAATTCACTGAGAAGGATTTCTGAATTCTTGGTAGTTTTCTATATCAAGTGATGGGTTCTAACAGTGTAACTACTATCACATAAGAAAATTTTGTATATCAACAAGCCATTAGGAGTGATGGTCAATGGGGGAAGAAAGAAAAACAATATTGTCAATGCGTTAACAGACCACTTGAACAGAAAAATTAGATGTAATTAGGAAAAAAAGATCATGAGACTGGCACAGTTAGTAAAAAAGAATTTATTAAACCCTACTAAAAGTGAGGCAGTGTGTGAAGTGCTAGGGATAAAAATGCAAGTAGGACATTTCCTGGCCCTCAAACATCTTATCTTCTTGTAGGTAGATGATAACATACAAAAGGAAGTTTTTTGAAAAAAGAATGGGAAGGTGGAGAAGAAGAAAGAAGATAATTGTTGTGAAGTAGAAGAGAGGAAATTGATTGCTAACTTGAGAGAAATAAAGTCTGTCTTGGGTGCCCTTTCTGAATGGAAGTTCTAGGAAGAGTTGGCCAGTCAGAGAGAGGGGCTCCAAGGATTGGATGTGAAATAATCTTCTAGGATGAAGAGGTTTCTGGGAGTCTGATGGAGGAGACCAGCTGATAGCCTGGTGAGAAAAGAGACATAATATAAGAGTGATAGGGGAATTCAATTATCTGGACAACTTTTGGAGCTCTCTTTCAGCTGAAAGCAGAATAGCTAATAATTTATTGATTTGCCTTTCTGATAATTCTAGGTAATGAAACAAATGAGAGAAATAACTATTCAGAATTTGATTCTCAATAATAAGGGGAAAATGATTCCCGTGTGGAAATGATGACAATTTTGGTGGTGGTAGGAAAGTAATTTTTAATGGTATTTTTTTTCAATTACATGTAAAATAATTTTTAGCATTCACCCTCCCCCTGACAGTAGGCAATCTAATATAGGCTGTATATAAAATATTCATTTGTTGAATGAGAGTTTGAATTTCAAACTTTTCTCCCTCCATCCATCCCTCTTCCTAAGACAGTAAAAAATTTGATATAGGTTATATAAGTTCAATTATATAAAATATATTTCCATATTAGTCATGTTGTGAAAGAAGAAACAGACCAAAAGGACAAAAACATGAGAAAAATAGAAAGTGAAAATAGTAAGCTTTGATCTGCATTCAGAACCCACCAGTTCTTCCTATGGATGTTAATGGCATTTTGCATCATGAGTTTTTTGAAATTGTCTTAGATCATTGTATTACTGAGAAGAGCTAAGTCAATCATAATTGATCATCAAACAATATTGTGTTACTATGTATAGTATTCTACTGGTTCTGCTTAGGAAATGGTTAATCTTAAAATCAGTAATAGACAAGGAGAGGATAGCTGGGCATAGTTTGATAAATTTCCTTGATTTTGGGAAAACGGATTTCAAATAATAAAGGATTTTAAATCTTTCAGGAAAAAGAAGATCCACTGGACTAAAATTTGATAACCTAGGAGGAAAAATGAATTGTCAAGCATGAATTCTGGGGACATAAAGAGAAACAATTCTGAAGAATGGAGAAAAGAGGAATTGTCTGGAGAGAATGTTGTGGATGTATAGGGGACCTCTTCATTGCTTAGATTTTAAAAAGACATGTACAGATAATAGAAATAAAGACAGAGAACAGAGAAAGGCACAGAAGAAGTCTAATATATCTTTGGAAGAAGAATATCAGGAAAGTAAGTGCTGAACAAGATGAAACTGATGAGAAAGATAAGGACAAAAACTAAAAATAAACCAAGAAACTCTTGTGGACTGTTCTTTTGTTGTTATTATGTTAGTAAAACAAAGATTGTAAAATGGTAATAATAATAACACCACCTATCCCAAAATGCTGCTCTGACATACTAGAAATAAAGTACTTTGCAAATCACAAAGTATTATGTAAAGTTAGCTGTTATGTAAAATTATGTAAAACATTTCTCTATTAGTTATATTGTGAAAGAAGAAGCAGACTAAACGGGATAAAAACAAGAAAAAAAGAGAGTGAACATAGTATGTTTTGATCCGCATTCAGAATCCATGAGTTTTTCCTATGGATAGAAATAGCATTTTCCATCATAAGTCTTTTGGATCTCAAAGCAGCAACCTTATCCTTTCCTCAGTCTTCTCACTAATCGAAGTTCTCTTGCCATCTCCTTTTTCAAATCTAAGCTAATGAAATTGTTTTTCAAATCAGGGAAGAGAATGAAGTCTGCAAAATGCTGGTCAGTGAGTTTGATTTGGAATTTTGACAATATTTTGGACAGCTAAGTGAACATGTTGCCCTGCACAATTCCTCGGCTACTATAATCCTTTCCTCTGATTGGTGCATCCTCCTGGATCCTCTGCTTTTAGAAAGGTTCCCCAGGTCATCCACAGTCACTCATTATTTCGAAGTTCTTGACTCTCTGTACTTCGTTCTCCCTCCATAGCCCAAGAAAGGTGGGCCATTTTCTCTACTCCCTCCCCATTAGCTTCTTTTATGTGCTGTCTTCCCTTTTAGAATATAAACTCCTAGAATCTATGAACCCATGAGCTGTCTTTTGTTTTTATTTGTATCCCCAGGATTTATCACAGTGTTCTGGCACTATGGCTTCATTAATGCTTATTGATTGACTGACTAACCTTAAAAAAAAAAGCAAGCAGTGATCAAAAAGAGCCAACATGACTCCATCAAGGACAAATCGTGCCTGATTTTATTTTTGATAAGATTTACTGGACTGATAGATAGGGGAATCCTGTACCTATAATTTACTTGGATCTTAGAAAACTGTTTCACAAAACTTATGCTACTGTTATAGCCAAGAAGAAGAGACATGAGCTGGGTCTTTGAGGTAGTTTAGAAACTAGTGGAAAGGCCAAATCCAATAGGCTTAATGTTAGCTTTGAAGGAGATCTCCAGGGGAGTGTGCCAAAGGTCCATGCTTGTTCCTATACTGTTTAAAACTAGCATTAATGACTTGAATAAAGGGCATGCTTGCAGATGTTGCCAAGCTGTGGGAGAAATAACATGTCACTTTAGAAAACACTGAGAGTTGAAAAATCTCAATATTCTCAAACTTTGGACTGAGCCTAATAGGACAACATTTTACAAAGATTCATGAATAGTCCCAAACTTTGATTTTAGGAAAAAAAACTCAATGCATAAGGACAACATGGAACAGAATTAATTGTGTCTGGGAATGATTGTAGGGGTTCTTGGTGGATTTTAAGTCCAACAAGAGGGAAAAGTGGATACAATCTAGGCAAATTAAGAAAAAGTCTCTATATAAAACTTTTATGAGAATGATTTATATGACATATATGAAATAATCTAAATGGGATAAATTGAAAATGATAGAGTCTCCTTTGATCACACATTTTTGAATGTTATATTATTTTACTCTTTACTTATATGCAAAGATAGTTTTCAACATTCTTTATAAGCTTTTGAGTTCCACATTTTTCTACTTCTCTCCCTTCCTACCCCCAATCCCCATGACAATAAGTATTCTGATATTGGTTGGGTCTTCTCCTTAGTTATTGAAGAAGATCAAGACATCACTATGTAAGAGATGTTACAGTGTGTCCGACTATGTCCAATCAGACCAAATAGGAGCTAAGGATGTTCTACCACAGGTTAAGCAAAATAGTTCATCTGAACACCTGGGGTGGTTACTCTAAACTTACATATCTCACACTTCAAGCTGCTTCCACTTTGCCTTGCTCATGGAACACAACACTCTCACTCATGAGGGCATATCATGCTAGGTGGTCCTGTGCCAGTGTCTCCCATGCTGCACAGCACAATCAATTCCAAAGTGCTTAAGAGAGACCTTCATAGTGTTCTTCTGATCCTCCAGTGAGCACTTTCCCTGTGTGAGTTCTTCCTAAAATAGTCCTTTTTGGCATGTGTATGTCTGGCATTCTAATGTGTCCAGCCCCTCGTAGTTGCACTCTCTGTAGTAATGTTGGAATGCTTGGCAGTTTCCTCCCATAAAGGACCCCAGTGTCTGGTGTCTTCTTTATTAGGTGATGTCCAAAATCTTCCTAAGACAATTTAAATGGAAGCGATTCAGTTCCCTGGCATGACTTGTCCAGGTTTCACGACATTTAGCAATGAGGTCAGCACGATGACTCTGCAGACATTCAGTTTGATATTCAATCTAATATTTTTTCTCTCCTATACGTTCTTTCAGAGCCTCCCAAATACTGAACTAGTTCTGTCAATGAATGTGTCAACCTCATTATCAATATGTACTTCCCTGGAGAGGACATGCCAAGGTAAGTGAACTTGTCCCCAGTATTCAAAATTCCATTTACTGTAATTGATGGCTTCACATATGGATGGTGTGGTGCTGGCTGATGGAGCACCGATGTTTTCTTGCTGTTAATTGTAAGGTGAAAGATAGCACAAGCAGCAGAGAATCAATCCATATTTTGTTGCATCTCAGCTTCAGAGGCTTCATTGAGTATAAAGTCATCTGCAAACAGAAGATCATGCTCCAACATTCCATCCACTTTGGTCCTGGCTTGTAGATTTTTCAAGTTGAAGAATTTGCTGGCAATGCAATAGCTGGCCATGTTCATCCTCAGTGAAGACGTTTGACAATATGGCTGAAAAGATTATGCTAAAAAGCATAGGAGCAAGGACACATCCTTATTTCATTCCATTGGTGACTGGAAATCTCAAGAGTATCAGCCACTATAATTGGCATACAATATCGAAGAACTTCTCTGGACAATCAAATTTTGACATTGTTTTCCATAATCCCTTTCAATTGACAGTATCAAAGACCTTGGTCAGTTCTACAAATGTGTTGTCTTAGACCTCTGTTCTGTTCTTGGTATTTTTCCTGGAGTTGTTGGGCAACAAATACCTTGACTCATTCTGAAGCCACACTGGCTCTCAGGTAAGTGACCATCTTCCAGGTGAAGGATCAGTCTAATAAGAAGAACTCTGGCAAGAATCTTACCAGCAATGACTAAAAAAGAAACATCCCTGTGATTGTCACAGGACAATCTATTCCCTTTACTCATGGAGAGTGAAGATAGCCTTCTATACCTGGGTGATAATCTCTTCATGCCATAAACCCTCAGTTATGCTCAACATGGTTTAGTCTGTCAAAACAGCTTACTAGTTGCTACTGTAGCATGCTACAGCTTCTGGGACTACATGTGAGAGTTAGGGGGCTCAGATGAACATAAAAGTGGACTTTTATATTATTTTATTTTTTACACTCTAGACTATAAATTTACTAAGCAAAACTCAAGACAGCAATGGGCTCTGGGAGTCTTTCCACCAAGGCTGAGGAAAGGAAATCCAGTTTTTATTGACCCAAACTCTAATATCCATGCCAGAAGTGTTTTTGGGGGAAGAACTCTGTCCCCTGACACTCCTACCCCAGATCTGAAGCCTCATCCACAGTCTCAAAAGTCCAGTTCTGATTCTTCATTGAACGGTGGACTTTTAAAGCCCTCCACACCCTGACCCCTTCTTACCTCCCCAGTCTACTTATAATTTACTCCTCTCTATATTGTCTTCAAACAAGAGATGCCATCTTCTGACTCCATGCATTTTCACTGGCTCTCCCACATGTCTGGAACCACCTCCAAGCTTCCCTGGTTTTCTCCAAGTTTTAACTGAAGTTTCTCTTTCTTTAAAAGACTTAATATTCTAGGTCTCCTTTATCTTAGATCCTTCCATCTAGAGTTAGTTCCAAGTTATCATGTTTATCCAGAATTATTTGCAAATTCTCTTCCCCATTAGACTGTGAGCTCCTTGAGGGCAGGGATCATTAAAAAAAAACAACTTTTCTTTGTATCTTTAGGCTTACCTCAGTGCTTGGCACCTTTGTTGTTGTTCAGTCATTTTAATCGTCTTCTATTTTTCATGACCCCATTGGGGGTTTTCTTGGCAAACCTGCTGGAGTGCTTTACTATTTTTCATTCCAGCTCATTTTACAGACGAGGAAACTGAAGCAAACAGGATTAAACGACTTGTCCAGGATCACCCAACTAGCAAGTGAAGGAAGCCAGATTTAAAATCTGACAATAAAGACTCATGGTTTGACTGACTGATATCATAAAGGATCTCCTTCCCATCTTATCTGCTTCTCCCACTGCTTCTCCTCTGATTAGGCAAGGAGATTGGGGAAGGGGGTGGGAAGAAAACTATCCTCTATTTTAAGTGAAGGCCCTGGGTTCAAATTCCCCCACTGCATACATGCCCATATAATCAGGGGAGTCATAATCTCTCAGGTACCAGTTTCTTCATCTTCATGGATTTAATGTTTCTGAGGTTCCTTCCAGAGAGTTAATTCCAAGAAGTTGGTCAATGCTAAAGGTGCTTGGTAAACATTTTCATCATGATGATATTTGTCATTTATTATCAAAGAAGACCATGACATCAGGGAGGTGATGCCATGACAAGCTCATGAATTGGATTTGAGTGAGGGGGTCCACTGGCCTCTCTCTTTCCTCTAGAGGCATCTAGGGCTGGTAGCCAGATATGAATCAGGATAACTGGAGATAGCCCTGCTTTCTTCCCTGGGATAAAACCAGGATCTAGGCCTTGGAAAGAACACATGGGAAGGATTATTGTAGTTTAGGATCCAAGCCTAAGAGACAGGAGAGTTGGGTTCTAATCCTGCCTCTCCGCTGTGTGATCTCGAGAACGTTCACCGACTTTTTGGGGCCCCTAGGAAAAGAAAGAAATGGACCCACTAAAGGCACTTTCCCATCCCTTTCCTCGATAACATTGCCGGAATAAAGGGGGATGGGGGTAGGGGATCCGGCCCTGGCCACTCCCCTGATTTGAGGGGCAGTAGGACCCAGAGACTCTGGAAAACCAAGAGAAGGGAGGCGGGGAACAGGGGAAAAGAGTGGGGGTAGCGGGACTAGCGAAGGGGAGGGCTTTTTTTTCCTTTTGCAACCTAGCCAGGGGCCTCCCCCTTTAAATCCCCCCTCCCCGCTCCATCCCAAGAGCTTTCCAACTTTCCAGAAGTTTCTGAGGCCCGGGGCGGGGGCCTGTTATATAGGGCTGGCTCGGGGGCCGTGCGCTCTGAGAAACAGTCCCGGGACGAAGCTGAGCACATCCCAGCCCTGAGAGGCACAGGGGAGGGCTCCTCATTTCTGCCCCCCCTAAGATCAGGTGAGGGGGGGTCGGGGAACGGAAAGGGAAGGAGAGGGGGGCTGCGGGTCGGGCACCAGGCGGGACCTCCCCACCCCTCCGATGATCCCCCCGCCCCCGAACCCCTCTCCTGGCCCCCGGCGGCTTGCAGAGAGAGAGGGGGGCCGCTTCTGAAGAGGAGGATTCCATCTGGGGCTTTCACCGGGGTCTGGGTCCGGCCCCCGGCACAGTTTGGGACACGGACCGGGTCGGCCCCGATGCCAGCTAGAGGGAGACCTTGTCTGGGGGGAAATGCGGGTCGGAGGGAACTTTTGGGTTCGTAGAGGGTTGGGGTGCGAGATGCCCGGAGCTGGGATCTGCCCCCCATCCCGTGAGGGATCCCCCGTTCCCCGCCTCTCCCGAATCCGAATCCGGACGGCTTTGGGGCTAGTCCGACTTTGGAACCGCCCTAGCCCCCCCTCCCCACCCCGAAGCGCCTGGCCTGCAGACTGTGGCTACTTAAAAAGGAAAGGAAAAGAGTCCTTCGGGATGGCCAAGTTTCCTTTGCTCCCTTCCTGTCTGGAGGGATGGAGTGAGGGCAGCTCCCAGATCTGTTGCTTCTGCACTGACGAAGGGGGCTCAGCCGGGGGGAAATAAGATTTTTAGGATCCCCCCCTAATCTGGATCCACCCGAATCTGTAGGAATAAAGAGGGAGCGTGCAGATGATCACAGATGACTTTCAAAGGCCTCCTGGAGCTGATCTTTCTTGCCCTTCATTTCCCTAAGGGATCTCTTTGGAGAAGGGTGGGATCTCTCCTGAAACTTAGGGGCTGATGGTTGGGGAGCTGTGGGGACCACTTAAGTCACAACAGCTGCAGTGCAGACCTGGAAGCTGTAGGAAGGCTGCTTTCCGGGATCCAGCTGTCTTTCCCTATCTCTCCCCCCCCCCCCCTTTCCCCACTCCCCACCCCTTCCCTTTTTACCAAAGCTGAATCCTTCTGAAAGACTGGGCACGAGAGCACTCCGAGACCAACTTAAAATTGAGGAGAGGTGCAGTCCCTTTTTACTGATTACCCTCTCTCCTCATATGAAACAAAAATAGTGTTTTACATCAGTTATCATAATGATTTAGTGGGAATCTCAGGACTTAGAGTCAGGAAAGCCTGGCTGGAGTCAGTCTCTGTTCTTGGGCAATCAAACTTCTTGGGTCTCAATTTGGGTCTTCAGATCTATCCACTTGGAGTGATACTACCAACTTTACCTCTCTTACAAGAGTGCTACAGTTAAACCTTTTGCAAACCTTGAAAATGTCATTGAAATGAGGTGCTATTTTTCTCATCCATGTAATAGCCTTAAAGAGTAGGCAGGGCAGGTATCATCCCTGATTGATGAAGGAGAAACTGAGGCCCTGGGAATCCATTTGCTCTATATCACTCACTCTCCTCCGGGTGGATGGAATGGGGATTAGAAGGTAGGTCTCTTGACTCCTTGCCATTATATTATCTGAGGGACACTGGAGAGAATGAGAAGGGCTGGAGATTCGCTTCCTGAATCCCTCCTCCTTTATTAGTTCTCTGGTCCTGACTGTGATTTGGAGCTAGAAAGGAAATGGGGTGTAGGGGGAGGGGAGGTTCGGAATACTCAGCTGTGCCTCTTTACCTCTAACCCCGCCCAGCCTGGAATCATCCCTCCCATCTCTCCCTTTCCAAGGTCCCTCCTGGGTCCCTGGGAGATTCTGGTTAGGTCTTTGTTTAGCGGGTCCTTCCAAAATAGACCCCTCAGTCTTCACTCTGCCTGCCTGTGTGCTTTGTGCTTGCATTCTGTCTGTCCTTATTTGTCAGGAGAGGGAATTGTAGCAGAGATTAGATTTTTCTCCCCCAATAACCTCTCCTCTCATCTCCCTTTCTAAAAAAAATAAAATCCCAAACCCCTATACTAGACAACAAACAAATCACTGAGGGTTGGGGGGTCACTGTTAAAGGGTATAAATGCATACATTTTCTTGCCACCCAACAAAAATCCTAAGGCAGAGAACCTGGGTTCAAATCTTCCCTTTCTTATTACTGTGTAACCTTGAGTAACTAACTTTATCGCTCTAGGTGCCAATTTCTTTATCTGCCAGACAAAAGGGTTGGTTGAACTCAATGATTTCCAAGGGCCCTTCCAGTTGCACCATCCTGAGATCCTGCAAACTGCTCTACCTCTTGTGTCTGTTTTCTTTCAGAATGAAAAAGGCAAGCCCTGACCTCCCTCAGAGAGAGTTTGAAGGTATCTTGGCCTCTGATTAAAATGAACTTTCCCCAATGTCTGAATTCCTTTCTGTATCTTGGTTCTTCCTCTCTTCTTTTTTCTTGGCCCTGATGATCGGTGAAAGTTGATTATCTCCCTAGCAGGGCCCCTTTCCCTCCCCCCCACCCCCACTTTTTTTGGCTTCCCAAGGCCCTGTTACAGGTCAGGATGAAACCCAGGCCTGTCTGCCAAGCATGGGCTTGTTTTTTCTTCCCTATAGGGAAGGGAGCCTGTCAGCTTTAAATTCCCTCTAACTGCAGCTGCATAATTGTTGCTTCTCTGAATGGCCCAGGAAGCCTTGGTCTGCTTGTGGGGACCTGTATGGAAGCAGCTGTTTCCTCTGTCTGGAGCAGCCCAGGGGAGAGGGTGGTTCTGGTTTCTCTCTCCCTGTCTTTCTCTCCCTTTCCTGATTCCCTTTCCCTAAACCTTCTCTCCTCTGAAGCTACTGCTTTTGACTTGATTTCCTAGAACCTAGAATGTGGATGCTGAAAGGGGCCTTAGATCTCATCTATCTCATCAATTCCAGGGCTCCTTAACCTTTTTTGAGGCATTGACTCTTTGGACAGTCTGGAGAGGCTATGAATAAGATCTCAGGGCCATGTTTTTAAATACATAAAATAAAAAATAGACAAAAGAAAACAATTACATTGAAATACAGTTATCAAAATAGTTTTTAACAAGTTTAAGGCCCCTTGTCAAGAACTGAATATAGTCCAACCCACTTATTTTGCTGTGGTAAAGGCTTAGAACAGGGAAATGACCTAGGGGCTGAATCTGTGGCTCCTAATTCCAACTCTGTGGTTTGGGACTATAACTAACCCTGGATGCCTCAAAGTCTGCCTCCTCCCTCCCTGATTCCCATCCTAAATTCCCTCCTCCCAGCTTTGCCACGGCAGCCTGTGGCTGAGAAACTCAGGAATTTGTCTTTCTCCTTGCCACGTCATCTCTCTCCATAACCCCCTCCTTCCCTCCATCCCAGAGGGCAGGCAGCTGGCTGGGAGGGAGAGGCTTTAAGCCTATCATTTGAAGCTCACGCATGAAAAAATCAACCCCCTCCCCCCCATTTGAGGTTTTGGGATGGTAGTGTGTAGTGACTTGAACTGCCTACGTGGCAGGAGGTTGGGGTTCCTAGGCCCATTAACTGAAATACTGCTGAAATCCTTTGACTCTTGGAAGTTCAATTCATTCTAGGTTCTTCTCTTTCTCTTTTTCTGAGCAAACCAAGGGCTTTTGCCCTATTCTAAGCATTCAGAATACCAACTATATATCTCTAGAGCATAGGGATGACTTTAGCTGATTGGTGCCCAGATCCAATAGAATCTGCATTCTAGTGATGCAATGGAAGGAATACACCTACATCTTCATTGGGTATTTAATCCTGTTAAATTGGACATGGGATCTTAAATTTATATGGCCCTTCATTCTTCAGTCTTTTTTCAAAGTTATGAACTCAGTTCAACCTTATAACAGTCTGTGAAGAGAGGAAGGAAAGAAAAGAAACATCTATTAAATGTCTATTTATATCAAACATCCTCCTTAGCACTGAAATTATCTCACTTAATCCCTGCAACCTCTGAGAGGTTCTATTATTCTCATTTTACAGTTGAAGAAACTGAGTTAAGGGACTTGCCCAGGGTCACTCAAAATTGTGTGTATCTGAGGTCAATTTTGTATTTGGATCTTGTCCACTGTGAATGAGAACAGGTAGGGGAAGTCATTCTTCCCATAATTAGCCTAGTTTAGTTTCCTTCTCACTTTTCCTATCTCAGCAATATCAAGGACTCAAGCTCTATTTCTCCTAGTTGTGAGACCAGTTTTGATGGATGAGTGTAGTTGAAAGTTGATAGATTGATTTAGAACTGGAAGGGACCTTAGAGGTCATTTAGGCCAACTTCTTCATTTGACATATGGGGAAACTGAGACCCAGAGGACTGAGTGACTTGCTACTCTACCAAGGCAGTAAGTGGCAGAACTTGGATTTGAACTCAGGACCTCTTCTTCCAAATCTAGCCTATTTTCCCCTGCAACCTTCCCTTTCAGATACCTCTTTTTTTTTTAGGTTTTTTTTTTTTTTTTGCAAGGCAAATGGGGTTAAGTGGCTTGCCCAAGGCCACACAGCTAGGTAATTATTAAGTGTCTGAGACCGGATTTGAACCCAGGTACTCCTGACTCCAAGGCCGGTGCTTTATCCACTACGTCACCTAGCTGCTCCTCAGATACCTCTTTATAAATTTTTTCCCCCATAAAAGTTGTATATAGTCTGCAAAGTGATCTGGGGAACCAATGAGATGCTTTCTCCCTTCCAGTATCCTAAATTTCTGTCTCTCTCTCCCCCAAGATGACCCTAAGTGTGCTATCTATGCTTCTTAACTGATTTTCTATCCTCCTGCCCCCCATCCCACCGCTTAAGACCTGAATTTCTTAATCAGCATGTTAACTCTGGATGGACTTCAAAACCATTCCTTTTTCAGTTTAGAAATTTGTGCCCCAAATTGTTATGTCCTTGCATGCAGCAAAGAATCAGGGAAGAGGAAACCTGAGATTAGAGAAGGGAGAATGGTTTGGAAACAATCTATTTTACAGTTCCTGCCACTGGTTCCATTTTGTCAGGAAGTTCCCAAGGTCCATTAACTGGGGCAGAAACAGGGATGGGGCTTAGAGATGAGTGGGGAAGAGGGAGGAGGAGGAGGAGGATATCTTGGTTTTTCCCTGAGAAGAGAGGCTGAAGGGGAAAATCCCAGGGTCTTTTGTATCCTGCCCATGACTTCAGAGGAAGCCCTTCCTTTCCCATCTGTGGCAGACCTATTTGCTTATGTGGCCTTTGAATGAGAGGAAGATGTTAGGTTTCTGGCCTGGAAGATGAGAAAAACAAGGAGTAGGAAGGATCCTTAGAGATTATCTGGTTCCCACTCACATGGGGAAAAAGAGACTGGGTTTTACTGGAAGGAAAGGGTTTTACTGAAGCTCACCTAGTGAATTCATGGCTGAGCAGGGATAGAATGCAAGTCTCTGCCTCTCAGACTGATCTGTCTTATTTAATCAGTGAACCAGTGGGTGACTCATTAACCTCCCTCTGCCTGACCCTCAGTGGTATGTGAAGAATGATCCCTGGGCCCCAGGCTGAAGGTGGGAGAGAGTGGGGTGGAGTTGTGGTGGTCATTCTTCCAGTCAAATTTTGGGGGATCTTATCCAGTCTCCATGGCCTACTGTGCATTTTGCTCAGCTGTGCAGAAAAAGGCCTCTGATTGACCCACTCTTTACTGTGAAAGCCAAGGAGACTTTTGTCTACCTCCAGGGAGTGGTTGATTGGTTGGCACCCCATACTCCTGTTCCACAGGTGGACCAACTGAGGACTTGTACTTAGGGTTAGTGTCATAAAGACTTGAACTCCATTTAGTCTCAGTAAGGACCAGCAGAGGTCCATTTTAACTCTTGTACTGGGGTAATACTTTTTCCTGTGACATTGGTTCACAAATTTAAATGCTGGGAGGGATCATTAGTCGCTTATTATTTCAGCATCTTTCTTTTACCCAGAAATGAAAGGTGACTTGCCCAATCATGTTTGGGGATTCCAACAGCAGGCCCTTTGATGAATCCTCTTTGTATTCAACCACATTAGAATGGATGATGATTGTACATTGCTTAGCATAGTGCTTGGTTCTGTACATGTTTGCTATTTTACTGACAAATTTTAGCATTCTTATTCTACCACAGTACTTTTCATTTGTATTTAACCTGACAGGTAATTGGTGACATGGCGCATCAATGTGGCATGAATGAATAACAACATAAGTTATGTTTCAAATAAATGAGTAAACTACCTGTGCTTTCATCCAGGTTTTTCCAATTCAATTAATTTATTAAGCTATTATGTACCCAGTCACTTTGTTTTGCTTCTTAGCCCATCTCACCCTGAGGTAATTGTGTTTATGAAGAATCTCCCTGTATAAAAATTATCTTCCACTGGTCCTACTTTTCAGGTACATAAATTATGTCATGTGTCAGATGGTGGGAAAGTAGATAGAGTATTGAACCTGGAGTCAGGAAGACCAGAGTTCAAATCTGGTTTCAAACACTTAATAGCTGTGGGACCCTAGACAAGTCACTTAACCTCTGCTCAAGTTTTCTTTTTCTTTTTTTTGCATGGTAAAGTGACTTGCCCAAGGTCACACAGCTAGGCAATTATTGTCTGAGGCCCAATTTGAACTCAGGTCTCCCTGACTCCAGGGTTGGTGCTTTATCTACTGCACCACCTAGCTGTCCTTGCCCAAATTTTCTTGTGGGGAATAACACCCCTAAATAATTGTAATATTTATGAAGACCTTGGGGAGAGTGGAAAGAAGACCTGATTTCAATGGGAATCTTATGGGACCATACCTTTTTAAGCCTTAGTCACTCATTTGTTAGCCAGAGTAAGCATTTATTAAACACCTACCATGTCCATCAATAAGTATCATGTCCTAAGCACTGCGCTAAGTGCAGGATACCAAGAAAGGCAAAAGGTACCTCCTGTCCTAAGGAGCTTTATTGTGGTGATTGTGATCATTTGTAGGATGGCTACTTGTTTAACAGGTTGGTGGTCAAGAAAACTCATGCCACAGATAGGGAGATTATTACTGAGGGTCTTTAATAAAGTTTCATGTTGATAATCTTAGCACACACCCACTTTCTAAGGGTTGAGTTGAATGTTTTGAAGGAAATAAAGCCTTCATTTCACTTAGTTTTTTCTTCCTCTGTTTTTTACCCACAGGTTCCTAGCAGTGTGAAGCAGGGTCTTAGTCACCCAACAGCTATGTGGACAACGCAGCTCATTAGCACCCTCTGCCTCTTGGCAGTGACCAGGGCAGCTGAGGTCAAGAAGCCAGCTGCAGGGAAGGCAGGAGGGGAGGCAAAGCTGAGTGAGAAGGCAACCACTCTGGCCGAGAGGAGTGCCAACCTGGCCTTCAACCTCTACCATGCCATGGCCCAGGACAAGGGGATGGAGAACATCTTGCTGTCCCCTGTAGTTGTGGCTTCGTCCCTAGGACTAGTATCTCTGGGCGGGAAGGCCAACACTGCTTCTCAGGCCAAGGCGGTGCTGAGTGCTGACAAACTCCGTGATGATGATGTACATACTGGCCTGGCTGAGTTGCTTGCATCTGTCAGCAACTCCACGGCCCGCAACGTGACGTGGAAGCTGGGCAACCGCCTCTATGGGCCCAGCTCAGTCAGCTTTGCAGATGACTTTGTCCAGAGCAGCAAGAAACACTACAATTATGAGCATTCCAAAATCAACTTCCGGGACAAGCGGAGTGCCCTGCAATCCATCAACGAGTGGGCCTCCCAGACGACGGACGGCAAACTACCTGAGATCACCAAGGATGTGGAGAAGACTGATGGCGCCCTCATCGTCAATGCCATGTTCTTTAAGCGTGAGTAGGGCAAGTTGGGAAGGACCTTAGGACACACAGGGTTGTAGCTAGAAGGAATCTTGCAATATGGACTGTCACCTAGAAGGTGGATAGGAGATGAATACCATGGACTCCTGAGAAGTTGGGAGACCTGGGTTCTATCCTGGCTCATTCTGATTCATTAATAGATTAGCTATCATTTACAGAGTGCCTTAAGATTTGAAAAGAAATTGTTTAATTTGATCTTGCCTTTTGTGGAGAGGTAGGTACTATTATCCATATTTTTCAGATGAGGACACTAAAGCAGAAAGTCACACAGGGTCACACAGCTAGGGAGTGTCTTCTTAACTCCTGATCCAATACTATGCTTACCTAGTGGCTTCTTGGGCAATTATTTTGCACCTACTGTATACAGAACATTGTACTGGCTACTGGGGAATATATAAATTTTACTGACAAAGATAAAATACTCTCCTTATAGGGGAATAAGATAAACATGAAATACATGTATAAATGCTTTACTTCTGACTCACTGTGTGACCCTGAGTTAGTCCCTTCCCTGCCTAACTGTGAGTTGGACCAAGTGGTCTCTAGGATAGCTAGTTCTGGGATAGCTTATGCTCTTAAGATGTGATAGGAAAGGAAGTTTGAGGCATGGCTGACTTCCCTTCCTCCTTTCTGCAGCTCACTGGGATGAAAAATTCCATCATAAAATGGTTGACAATCGAGGTTTCATGGTGACCCCGCTCCTACAACGGTAGGCGTGCCCATGATGCACCGCACAGGTAGGTTGGTGGCTAGCTGGGGAGTTTGGTAAGGGTGGTGTGGGGAGGGGAGCAGAGGATGCTTAGCCTTGGCCTTAAAACTCCTAGTCTGTCCAGTCTCCTTAGCCCACATCCTGTACCATCTAGGTCTCTACAACTACTTTGATGATGAGACAGAAAAACTCCAGATGGTTGAGATGCCCTTGGCCCATAAGCTCTCAAGCCTCATCATCATTATGCCCCACCATGTGGAGCCCCTGGAGAGACTGGAAAAGCTTCTGACCAAAGAGCAGCTTAAGACCTGGTTGGGCAAGATGAAGAAGAGGGCTGTGGCCATCTCTCTGCCCAAGGGAGTTGTGGAGGTGACCCATGACCTCCAGGTAAGGAACAGATTCAGCTGGAAGGGCCCTGAGCTAAGGGATGGGGGTAGGGAACAGAAAAGTGGGAAAGGTGAATCAGAGAATCTTTTCAGTCCTTAGGCATCTAGCCTGGACTCAAATCTCCGTGAAACCTGTAAGTTTCCTGAGGTAGGAGGTCCTTTTTGGATATTTTTGTTTCTATCCTGTCTTCTAAATCTCTAACTTGGCAAAGAACACCTCAGAGCTGTGAGTCAACTCACTTACAGTCCTGGTTCTGCTGTGTGACCTTGGGTGAATTTGGAATCTGTCCTACCTACTGTGGGCATCAGAGTCTTGGAGCACCCCCCAAAAGAGAGATTTGCCTAATGTGGTCTTTAATATTGGTTTGATAGTGATATTGTTTTTCAACATATATTTGAAGTTTCCTTTCCAGTTAGGAATCTGTAGAAATATTAAAAAAAGTCAGTAAATTTGAGTTCAAATTCCATCTCAGTTAGAAGTTATATGACCTTAGATGTAAGTCATTTTGTCTTTGTGCCTTTGTTTCCCCCTCTGTAAAAGAGGATATTATTTCACTGCTTACCTCTGTGAAGGATGGTACTTCAGATCTTTCAGAGTGCTCTAGAAATGTGAATTATAATTAGGGTTCCTTCTGACTCTGGCTCTCCAGGATTCTATGATTCTTGTTAATCCCTTAGTCTGTTTTAGAGAGCTGCCAACATTCTTTATAGTGCACTGTCATCATTATCATCATCAGCATCATCATCATTTATTATGCACTTCTGTGTGTAGACACTGTGCTATGAATGCAAAGAAAGGCAAAAAACAGCCCTCACGGAGTGCTCATTCTAGTGGAAGAGACCGCTTACTTGGCTGGAAGGAAACCAGTGGAACTCCTAGGAAGCTCTCAGTCCACTGTCACCAGAACATGTGTCCCAGGTCCATGTGTGCTCAGTTCAAGCAATCGGGAATGCTCACGTAGCCTATTATACTCACTATATTTCCCCCAAAGAGGCAACACCACTATGGGACTGCAGAACAGACTTTTGGTTGACTTGGGAGTAACTAGGAAGGCTTCTAAGAAAGGATTGTGTTTTGATCTGGATCTGGGAGCTAAGTAGAATTTTTGGAAGGTAAAGATTGGATGGCAGAGATTTACATGTACGTACATGAATGCAAATGAGCTCATTAAAATACATATTAATGGTGCCTTATATGTGCATATCACAAACATTTCCTTCCTACTCCTTCAGAGTGAATCTTCTGATAAATGAAAACTATGACATACTAGCCCATATACTAAATGTGAGTCTATGCAACGTTCTGTCCCAGTAGTCCCCCATCTCTCTTATGGGAGGGAAGAAGCATGTTTCATTGTTTTCTTTCTGGGACCTTCATTGGTTTTTCCATTATTCAGAGTTCCTTCTAAGGATCTCATTGTAATCATTATAGACATTTTGTATATTATTATCTGATACTTATTTTGTTCAATATCAGTTTATACAACTCTTTCCATATTTCCCCCAATTTCCCTAATTATTTTTGGGGCCACACAAAAGCATTCTGTGACATTCATCTACCAAAATTTTTCCAGCTTGGCCTTAATTGATGGGTAACCATTTCATCCAGTTATTTCTTACACATGCTACTAAGGCTTATTTGATAGCTAGAAGACCTTTGTTTTTTCATTGAGGAAAGTAAACCTGTTAATCTCTTCATGATTCTCAGAATGTCAGATCTGGAAAGGTTCTTAGACCAAATAATTCAATTCTTTATCCCAAGCATGGAGCCTCTCTTTCCTCTCCCTTAGTAGAAGGGAAGTTCTTTGAAGTTGGGGACTATTGTGGTTTTTGTCTTGCAGGTGCTTAATGTTTTGGTAATGTTTCAGGGAAGTGCCATACCCGGAATCAGAAAGACTTCTGTTCCTGAGTTCAAATCCAATCTTAGATACTGAGTAGCAGTGGGACCCTGGGCAGGTCACTTAGACTTGTTTGCCTCGATTTCCTCAAATGCATAACAAGTTAGAGAAAGAAAACCACTACAATATCTTTGCCAAAAAAAAAAATAAACAAAACAACACAAATTGGACATAACTGAAAGCAATTGAACAATACCAGTGTTTGTGTGAATTGGATTGTTGTCCCCCTTACGAGTTAGCAAATCAACAAAGTATTTATTAAAATCTTATAATATCCAAAGTACTAGAAATGCAAGCAGTCAATAAACATTTATTAAGAACCTAGACACTATGCTACACACTATAGAAACAGAGATAATCCTAACCAACAAAGAGCTGATGTTGTGATGGGAAGTCCTAAAAGAGACCTCAGACAATCCTGAGAAAGCTCTTGTTAGATCATCCACAACCAACTGTAATAATTAATTATACATCCCATTTCTTGTGGTTATAGATGTAAGAGTTTATATTATTACATTGCTTTCTGTCAAGGGGAGGGAGATGGAAGGGAGGGAGGAAAATGTAAAAAAAATGATTGTTGAAAATTATAAAAATTACATGTAGTTGGAAAAATAAAGAAATGTAAAAAAAGTATACATCCCATCAAATTGATAGTGACATGATTATTAGTTGTCTTTAAAGATGGGGAAACTGAGATTCAGAGGTCTGAAGTGACTTTTATAGAATCATAACTTTAGGTAGCATAGTGGATAGAGCACTGGGACTTGGTTCAAATCCAGCCTCAGATATACAGTAGCTGTGTGACCCTGAATACTTTAGTTTTTTACTTTGTAAAAAACCTCATAGGGTTGTTATGACAATCATATGAAATAATGTTTGCAAGATGTAAGCACAGTGTCTGGCACATGGTTATAGTAAGTCCTTCCCCATCTACTGAAGGAACCTCAGAAATTCTCCAGTTCAGTGATGACAAATGAATAGAAAAGGGAATTACCATACCACATATATATATATACACACATATATACATATATACATATATATATATCCCTGAAGGCTGCATACTAATAGAAATATTTATTTATTATATATTTCTGTATTCTATATTATATTATTCTATATAATTTTTATTAATGAATTTATTTTGATAAATCAATCTTAATTAGATTCAAATCTGACTTGTGTTGCCTTTGGTTGAGTCATGGGCTGTGTTGGACTCCTCTGATGTAGGTTATGGGATTGAGAAAAAGCCAGGAGGCTTTATTGGGAGGGTTGGGAGGGCATTACTTTTTTTAAAAAATCAAATCACAGATGCCTCTCCCTGAAAACTCCCTTTTCTATAGTGATCTAAGGCTTTCATTAAGACAATCTGGTGAAGACAAGCAGCCCAGGTAGGAAGATCCTTATTTTGTAGAGAAGGAGATTAATTTTAAGAAGAATGACCTGGAGTCTCACTGGTAGTAAATATCAGAACCAGGATTCAAACTCTGAAGCTTCCAACTAGATATCTGAGATTCTTTCTACTCTATTGCTTGGTCCTCAACCTCTTTTGTGTCAAGGACCCCTTGGCAGCAGTCAGATGAAACCTTAGATTCTCAGAACCATGTTAAATATATAAAATAAGAAAGGAAACCAATTGTATTACCATACAATTATTACTATACAATATCAAAAGAAAAGTTTGTCATCAATCCACATTAAGAACCATTGCCCTAACCTGTCATCATTCCTTGTTGCAGAAACATCTGGCTGGCTTGGGCCTAACGGAAGCCATTGACAAGAACAAGGCAGATCTGTCTCGAATGTCAGGCAAGAAAGACCTCTACCTGGCGAGTGTCTTCCATGCCACAGCCTTTGAGTGGGATACAGATGGCAATCCCTTTGATCAGGACATCTATGGGCGTGAGGAGCTGCGGAGTCCCAAGCTCTTCTACGCTGACCATCCCTTCATCTTCCTGGTCAAGGATGCACAGAGTGGCTCCCTGCTTTTCATCGGCCGCCTGGTCCGACCCAAGGGTGACAAGATGCGTGATGAGCTTTAGGCCCATGAATGGGGGTAGGGAAGGGGGGGTGGATGGGGGGGTGGGTGGTGGGTGTGGGCAGAACTCAATGGGTGCTATTTTGGCCAGCTGGGGCTGAGTCAGGGCCAGGGCTAGGACCAAGGCTCGTTAGTGGTGGCAGTATCAAGGCAGGGCCTCTAGATTCAGGTGGTGGACCTCACCTCTCCACTGTTCCCTGGAGTTTCAGGAAAGGGGGCTGGTTTTTCCAGTGCCCTGGACCGTCCCTCCGGATATTAGGGGCGTGCTGCTGAGGGGGGGTGGGTGGATGATAGGTCCTCTGGGATTTGGGCTGGGAGTCTGAGAGAGGTGGGTTTTGATAACCCCTCACATGCCTCTAGGGAGGGCATTCTGGTGCTTCCCTCTTCCTGAAGTGCCCCCAGGTTCTCTGAAAGTGGGCTGAGAAACATCCCCCACAGACTTCCCCCCTTCCCAGGTCCCCTGGCTGTCCATCTAGAGTCCATTCCATCCCTACTTGGCAGGTTATTACCAGTAGTCATTTTTGTGTCTCTCTCTGAGCTGGAAGGGGCCTTAGAAATCAGCTGGTCTACCACCCTCCCCTTATACTGATGGGGAAGCTGAGGCCAGAGAGAGGCTTGCCTACTATTTCACAGTGAGTTAGTTGGCAAGGTCAGGATTAGAACCCAAATCTCATCTCTACCGCCTTGGTTCTTCTGCATTAGAGACTTCCACCAGGGAAATACTCATCAGCCATGAGCAGAACCCCATGATTTGTTACACTTCCAAAGCCATATTCTGTGACTCAGCAACTGAGTAATTTGCTGCAAGAATAGAGAGCGCCAAAGAACAGCACCCCTCCTAAATGCATCCATAGAGTAACAGACCATTGGAACTGGAAAGGACCCTAGAAGTCATCTGGCCAACCTCATTTTTACAAAAGAAGAAACCGAGGCTCACAGAGGAAGAGTGACTTGGGAGGCCTCTGGCTCAGGGCCTCTGACTCCAATTACAGTATTTTCCACCATGTCACACCCAAACCTACACCTGCTTTTGGCCCCTCCTCCCACTGCCCCCCTCCCCACGGGGCTGGGGCCCCACTGTTGCACTGTGAGCCTCCGGGCCCATGGGAGGACAGGCCGGAGAGCAAGGAGACGGGAGGGGAAGGAATTTTGTGCGACATGTGCCCACGTGGTCCGCACAGCTTTATTTTCTCAAAAGGAGTCTTTTTTTTCAAAGTTGGGGGGTGGGGGGAAGGGTTAGGGAGAAAATTAGCCCTTGAAACTGCCAAAGCAAGGGTCTGTTTGTAAGATTTTTTTCAGTCAAATGTGTTTTGCAATAAAATGTGTTTTTTTTTCAATGAGCTTTTTTTTTTTGTGTGGTCTGTTCCCCTGGGTTGAGGATGATTGGCATGCCCTGGTACTGAGGGAGGGGGAGAAATGGCTTCAAAACCCAATGAATTCCCTCAAGTCTAGCCTGGGCAATGGGAAGAAGTGACAGAACCAGAACCATCAGAGTTGAAGGACTCTTGAGGATAAATTAGACTTAAGCTAACATTTATCTAGTGCCTTTTCTGGGGTAGGCAGTGTCCTAAGCACTTTACAGTTATTCTTTCTGATCCTCACACCAACCCTGGAAAGTATCATTGTCCCCATTAAACAGATGAGAAAACAGGCAAACAGGTTTAAATGCTCAAGGTCATCCAGTTAGTAAGTTCCTGAGATAGAATTTTAACTCCAGTCTTCCTGATCCCAAGTCCAGTGCTCTACCTACTTTTCCACATTATTTTCCTATTTTGCTTTAAAGTTCAATCCCTTTGTCATAGAGATGAGGAAATGGGTCTAATGAGGGGAAAACAGTTGTCTGATGACACACAAGACTTGGATTGAAGTCATTTGTAAAGGGAGGAAGTTTAGTTTCCATCCAGACTCTTCAGAGACCTGTGATACCATCTCGTAAATAATTGTGGAAGTGTTTCCAATGTTTCAAGCGGTGCCGGACTCTTAGTGACTCCATTTTGGGTTTTCTTGGCAAAGATACTGGAAGGGCTTGCTATTTCCTTCAGCTTATTTTACAGATGAGGAAACTGAAGCCATGGGTCACACAGTATCTGAGACTGGATTTGAACTTGGCTCTTTCTGATTCCAAGCCTGATACTCTATTTCCTGCATCACTCAGTTGCCCTTGATAAATCATTAGTGTCCCTGAAAGGTAGTCTCAGCTTGAGGCTCTCATGATTCTCATATCAACTTCTAGGGTGACTCTTGTACATTCTTCCCTTAAATTATGCGGAAATCTCCTCTCAGTTCTACTTATTGCTCCTACCTCTGGGCCCTGGGCTAAAGGAAGGTTCATCCCTCTCATACATATGAACTACTAATTACATAACTGCTTTTTAAAAATACATCTACTTTTTCTTCAATCAGGGATGTATGATCCTGGTCTCAGTTGGTTTCCTGGATATGCTTCTGTTTATTTCCATTGTGACATTGAATGTTTATTTTTGACATGTTCTTGTGAAATAGAGTCTTTTCTCCATTCAAGGGGTTGGAATGCACTTTGTGATATCTGAGGTGACCACCAGGTCTAACAGAGGTTTGTTCTTCATAGTCTGCTTGTGTCTAATGCCAACCTTTCACCAGAAGGTGCACAAAGCTTACAAAAGCTTGAACTGTTCACCTTAATGATGATGATGAGAAATAGTGATTTTCATCAGTAAAAATTAGTTTTTTTTATAAACTTCAGAACTCCAGTTTCTGCACTGCTTGCCTATGACATAGTTATGTTTAGTAGTTATTTTAACAGATCTTATCACTGTTATTCCATCCTCAAATAGCAGATGTAGATCCATTAAAAGACCTTCCAGATTACAGATCCCTCCAAAAGTCTTGACTTGTTTTCTGAAAATTAAATTGGTCAATTTTGGCAGCAATACTTTGTCAACTTTTAGTGCTGAAAAAATTCTGGATAGGGAAAGGATGTCTAACTAACAACTTGTATGAAAAAGCCTGGAGGAATGTCAACAAACTGGATGTTTCACACTAGTACAGAGTAATCAGATATCAATGGTCATTTTAAGCTCCATTAGGAGAATCCAACAGTGTCCAGCAATACAAAAGTCACAGCTCCATTTTCTTCTGTTCCGAACAGAGCTTTTCTGGAGTACTATGTTCAATTTTAAGCACCCCATTTCAGAAAGATTTAACCCATTTCCGATGTTTTCTTCCTGTAGACCCAAGATGAACAGATGAGAGTCTAGGACCCTTTCTGTGATTTAGGGACAGCTTTTACATCTGCCCACTAAATACCTTAGGGATTAATGGTTGTGTGTGAGGAAATTTTTGTAAGTTGTTGCTGAGCAATACACCAAAGCTAGACTTTGACCATGAATTGTGTAGGAAGCATTCACAGCAGGAGCATCTATAATGCATTGTCCCTGAGGAAAGGGATGAAAATTTCTTCTCCCTGCCTTACCATCCCCTTTCTCCCCCACCTCCACCATTCAGAGTATCAGGCCTGAAGACACTTTCTGTTTGAGTGTAGAAGTTGGGGAAGCAAGGACAAGATAGGTAGTGAAGATTCTCTCGGCTCAGGTATAAAAGCCTGCTTTCCTAAAACCCTCAAATGCAGTTTTTTATTAAAATTTCAATGATCTATATGTTGTCTGAATTAATGAATGAGAAGACCCTAAGAGAATTTTCTCAAGGGATGGGAAACAGAATTACCTAATTATCATATTTAAAAATTTTAGTATTTCATTTTCTAGAACAGGTCTCTTATTTTGCCCAAGTATGCCCAAGAGAGAAAGCTCTTTTGAACAAAATAGAAAAATGAATTTAATGTGGTAAAATGGGCAGAGCACAGGATCTGGAATCCAGG
Source organism: Macrotis lagotis (assembly GCF_037893015.1). NCBI lineage: Eukaryota > Metazoa > Chordata > Mammalia > Peramelemorphia > Peramelidae > Macrotis > Macrotis lagotis. The sequence goes on from NC_133658.1 coordinate 801,052,992, forward strand.
AAAAACTTCAGTTTAAACCCTGGGAAAGTCACTCAATCCAATTTGCCTCAGTTTCCTCATTGGTCAAATGAGCTGGAGAAGGAAATGGCCATTTTGGTATCTTTGCCAAGAAAATCCCAGATGAATCTATGAAAAGGGAAAAACAACCGAAAATGACCAAACAATATAGGATGATATTTTGGGGACATACAAGAGTCAAACAAGGGTTTTTTTCTTTTTTAAAAATTGTGTGTGTGTGTGTGTGTGTGTGTGTGTGTGTGTGTGTGTGTGTGTGCGCGTGTTTAATGGCAAAGAGAAGATTTGGGCATATCAACAACAGGGAAAGAGGAAGGACGCTACATTTTTTTTTAGCCAACAGGGTCTACTGAGCATTTTTATAGGGGGTGGGAGAGTCGAACAATGATTAAAACAATGTAAATTGATCCTTGTTAAATTTTATCGCATTCAAATTGGTCAAGCATTCTATTAAATGCTTTTTGGAGCTTTACTTTATCATTCAATAATTGAACTTAGCTTCCTGGGATCTGAAAATGTAATAAAGATGCCATATAAGTCTGCAGTGATAAACATGTTAAACAAGTGTAGGAGAGAGATCCCTGAGGCATTCCTCTATAAACTTCCAAGCTAATGCCAACTCATTAATGACACCTCTTTTTGACCTTGGAGGGAGCTCATTGGGCCTTAGTAAATGACAATCTCTCACTCCTTATAGACTTGTGGATCTGCAAAGTATCTGATATCTTGAGCCTCTGAGCTGACTTTCTTCCAAATGAGCAATTTTAGTATAGGGAGATTACTGGTTACCAAATTTTTTCCTCTTCTGTTATATGTAGGTGGTGCTTCCAAAATACACTTTGGAACACAAATTCCTCAGCCAGTAAAAATCTTTTCCCCTCTCAGATTTCATATAGCATTTGGTTCATGTCTATTCATTTCTCTAATGCACTCATCCTCTATTATTCTGTATTAATCCCATCCAGACTCTGTAAGAATCTGTAAGAGCAGGGCACATGTCTTATGTCAACTTTATTCCAGGGTACTTTATTTGTTCCAGGAAACTTTATTTGTTCCAGGATACTTTAATAAAATTGACTTCCATAGCTCTGCAACAGAAGTGAATGATGGGTATGAGAGTTTTGAGTCAATTATACAAATTACATCCCTGCTTGGGGCCTCAGTTTCCGTATATATAAAATGAAATGTTGGATAGGATGGTCTCTAAAACTTCATCTGACCCTAATTAACCATCTCTTTCAGGTATGTTTTCCTTGTCAACGGCAATGTGAAATTTTTGTGTTGCACTTCATGGAACCAATAGGGATGGAACTCCTCTGGAATTCCTTTTGTTCTGGGGAGTCTCTCTATCTCTAGAGCTGGAGGCTTGGGTAAAACCAACCCCCAGACCTGGTTGATTAATAAACAAATCTTGACTGCCACCTTTAGGCCTCTGTGAGAATTTTCCTTTGGAAGTACCCCAAGAGTCAGAGCAAGCTGATGGAAGAGCCTTAGAGATCATTAATTCACAAGATCACAGAATCCCAGAAGCGGAAGGGATCCCCAGAGGCCATTTTGTCCAACCCATGTCTGAATAAAAAAACACTTCTTTATAACTTATCTAACAAATGATTATTCTTTGCTTAAAGACCTCCAAGGAGAGTGACCTTTCTACTTTAGAATTACCTGAACTGTTAAGGAAGTTTTCCCTTATGTTGTTCTTAAAATTTTAAGATTCTGAAAATTCCACCTATTACTTCTACTTACATCTATTGGGGTCAAGCACAGTCCTATTTCCTTTTCTATATGGTTACATTTGGGGGTAAACAAGAATATGTATCATTATTCCTTTAATTCTTTTCTCAACCCAACAAATTATTTCATCAATTGATTTTCTTATGGCATGATCCTTCTTTAGCTTGGCTACCCTCCTCAGGACTGTTCAATTCTGCTACTGTTTTTCCTAAAATATGGAGCCCAGAACTGAACACAAGACTCCAGATATGATCTTACTATAGCTGCAAACAGCAACTTATCACCTCCCTTATTTTAGCCACAATTCTTTTCTTATTGTAGCTGAGGCTAGCACTAACATTTTTGGTATATAGTAGATGCATGGAGAGCACATTTTTGTGCCCATATAGCCTTGCTAATTCATATCAAGTTTGTGGTTCACTAAGATCCCAAGAACTTTTTTTTTTTGCAAATTTTGTTTCCTAACAATCTTTCATTCAGCTTATATATGGGAAATTTATTTTTAAAAATGAGTTGGGTATGTAAGCATTTCTGTATATTAATCCATAGTCAATTTTATCTTATTAGCTTTGACCCAACATATCAACCTATTATGATATTTTTGGATTCTTTGTTTGCTGTCTCTCCTAGCTTTGTGTTGTTGAATAATTTATTGTACGCTATCTTTTTTTTTTTATCCTACTCATGATAAAAACATTAAATAGCCTACTCATTTTAAAGCTGCATCAGAAAGGGGAAATCACAAGTATACACAGTGATTCAGTAGGAAAAGTGGTAGTAATAAAAAATAGATTAATTCACATAGTGTTTTGCCATCAAATGAGAAAAGTTCTTTGTAAAACTCTTTGCTGATTAAAATTGTCATATACGTGTCAGTTTTCATTGTGAAATTTTTTAAATCTATTGTCTTATTTTGAAAACTTTGTAAGGAAGGTAGAGTATTAACTTTTATACCTATGTTATAGATGTGAAAGTTGAGGTTCTTAAAGAAGTCATTTGCTCATGATCATAGAATAAATTAGTGGTTTATTCCAATAGTCTTCTGTTTGATTTCCTTGCCTCAAATTTCTTCCCACTTCCATCCATTTTCCATTCAATTGTCAAACTGATTTTCCTAAAGTGAAGCTCTGACCTTAACTCTATAAACTTCAGTGGCTCTAAGATAGAATATAAAATCCTGGTACCCACCTTCCTCTCTCCTGCATGTATTCTTCAATTCAATGACATTGACGTTTTACTCTTCCTCACACATGTCCTAACTGGAAATTTTCCCTGCCTATTCCCCAGGTCTACAACAATCTTCCTCCTCATTTCTGGCTCCTGGCTTCCTTTAAGTTCCAGTTAAAAACCCATCTTCTCCAAGAAGCCTTTCCCCTTATTGTTAATGTTTTTTAGTCATATTTTCAGTTTTATCATATATATATGTGTTTTTATTTTTGTACAATTTTTTAAATACATTACTAAAATATTCTTGTTTAAGAGTAAACATAATACCCCCTTCCCCCCCCCCAAAAAATATAGACCCTCATGAGCGATAAAGAGAAAAAAATAAAATTAAAAAAATTGTGCTTCAGTCTATGTTCCAACACCACCAACTCTGTCATGAGTGGATCACATTCTTTATGATAAGTCCATCACAAAAGCTATTTCCATGTTTTTCCACCATTGCCATTGCTGATCGCAACTCCCTCCATTCATACCTCCCCACTAACATACACTGTATTTTCTCTCTCCTTTCACTCTGTTCCTCTTCTTAAATGTGCTGTAGGGTAACTGAGGGGTGCAGCAGGCTGATCAATGGCCCTGGGGCCAAGAGGTCCTGAGCCCACATATCACCGCTTAGACCCAGCAACCACCCAGCCATGTGGTCTTGGACAAGTCATCCACTCCCAGCTCCTTGCAAGAAGATAAAGAAAATGTGTTATATCTGATCACTCTCCCCCATGGTCCATCCTCTTCTCCATCACTCATATCCCTCCTTTCCCCTGTCCTCCTCTCCAGATGTCTGTACCCCATTGAGTATGTATATGCTGTTTCCTCTCTGAGCCACCTCTGATGAGAGCAAAGGCTCCCTCATTCCCCCTTGTCTTCCCCCTTCCCTATCATTGCAATAGCTCATTGTAATAATAAAAAAATCTTATTATATGAAATATCTTAGCCTATTCCACCTCTCCTTTCTCTTACTCCCATTACATTTCCCTTTTAGCCATTGACTCCATTTTTACAACATATTATATCTTCAAATTCAGCTCTCTCCTGTGCTTCATCTATAAAAACTCCTTCTACCTGCTCTATTAAATGAGAAGTTTCATATGTATATTATCAGTATCATTTTTCTATGCAGGAATACATGCAGTTCATCATCATTAAGTCCCTCATATTTTCCCCTTCTCCTCCACTCTTTATGCTTCACCTGAGTCCTGTATTTTAAGATCAAACTTTCTGTTCAGCTCTGGTTGTTTCAACAGGAACAACTGAAATTCCCCTGGTTCATTGAAAGTCCAACTTTTCCCCTGGAAGAGGATGTTCAGTTTTGCTGGGTAGTTGATTCTCGGTTGCATTTTGAGCTCTTTTGCCTTCCAGAATATTATATGCCAAGCCCTACAAGCCCTTAATGTAGTTGCTGCTAAGTCCTGTGTGAACCTGACTGCAGCTCCATGATATTTGAATCGTATCCTTCTGGCTGCTTGTAATATTTTCTCTTTGACTTGGGAGTTCTGGAACTTGGCTATAATATTCCTGGGGGTTGTTTTTTGTTGGATCTCTTTCCAGGGGAGATCAATGGATTCTCTCAATTTCTATTTTGCCCTCTGCTTCTAGGATATCTGGACAATTTTCCTGTAGGAATTCTTTAAAAATGAGGTCAAGGCTCTTTTCCTGCTCATGACTTTCAGTTATCCCAATAATTTTTAAATTATCTTTCCTGAAGTTGTTTTCCAGATCAGTTGATTTTTCAATGAGATGGTTCACATTTTCTTCTTCACATATTCTTTTGGTGTTGAAGTATTTTGTCTTGACTTCTTGTAAAGTAAACAGCTTCCTTTAGCTCCATTCTAGATCTGAAGGATTTGTTTTCCTCAGAGAGCTTTCTTATCTCTTTTTCCATCTGGCAAACTCTGCTTTTTAAAGCGTTCTTCTCCTCAATAATTTTTGAACTGTTTTATCCATTTGACTTATGCTGGTTTCTAACATGTTATTTTCTTAAGAATTTTTTTGGATCTCCTTGACTAAGCTGCTGACTTCTTTTTCATGTTTTTCCTGCATCTTTCTCATTACTTTTCCCAACTTTTCTTCTATCTCCCTTACTTGATTTTCACAATATTTTTTGAGCTCTGTCATAGCCTGAGACTAATTTACATTTTTTTTCTTTCAGTCTTTAGATGCAGAAGCTTGTACTTCCTCATCTTCAGATTAAGGATTTTGATCCTTCTTGAGATCACAGAATGTATTTCTCAATGGTGTTCCTCTTTTTTTTCTTTTTATTCATTTCCCCAGACTGTGCCTGTTTTGGGGGTGCTTCCTGAGCTTTTGAGTATTATTGGGACACCCTCCCTCCCACAAGGATCTCAGTGTGTGAAGCTCTGTCTTCCCTCCTGGTCTGTGAATGACCACAAGTGTACCACTCTGCCATAGGGCTGAGGTGGTGGTGGGGGCTGCTGTTCTATGGGGGGACTAGACTGTGATCAAGATCCGAATGTGGTCAGAGCCCCAGAATCCTGTTCTGAATACAGAAGACAGACATCAGAAGTCTCTCCACTCCCCTATCTTTGGTAGACTGAGCACTCAAGGCTCAGTTGCCTGTGGGCTCCTGCTTACTGGCTCCACTTGCTTCTGTTTCCTGGATCTGGGCTGCCTTGGTCACCACTGCTCTCTGAGTTCCCTGAGGACTGGGCTTCACAGGCTTGCTCTAGCAGACATCCCCCTGCTGATCTTCCAAGTTGTGGTTGGTGCTTACTGGGGTGTAGGTCAGGAAACTGCCCCTGCTTCGGTGAGCTCTGGCTCCCAGGGAGACTGAAGTTCCTTCACTTTGGTGGGTGCCCCTCTAACCACGTGGAGTGGAGCCTTTCCACTATTTTCCTGGTTACCTTGCTCTGGAGAATTGCCTCACTGGATCCCTCTGTGGGTTCTGTCTCTCAAAAATTTAGTTAGATTCACAATTTTATGATTTTTGAAATATTATATATAGAGAGCACCTAAGAGAGGCTCTTCTCCTGTTGCCATCCTTAGTTTTATCTTTATGAGCCTCATTTGGAGTTTTCTTGGCAAATATACTTGAATGGTTTGCCATTTCCCTCTCCATCTCATTTGACAGATGAGAAAACTGAGGCAAACAGGGTTAAGTGACATGCCCAGAGTCACACAACTACTAAATGTATGAGGCTGCATTTGAATTCAGGAAGATGAGTCTTCTGGCTCCAAGACCAGCACTCTATCCACTGTGTCACTTCTCTGCCCCTTAATCTTAATGCTTTCTCTTTATTGATTATTCTCAGTTTATCCTCTGGATATCTTGGTTGCACATAGTTGTTTGCTTGTTGTCTCCTTAGTCAGGCAGGTAGTGCTGTGAATAGATGCTGGGTTTGGAGTCAGGAAGAGAGACTTGAAATAAAATATGACCTCATACGAGCTGTAAGTCATCTACCTACCTTAGCTTCCTCTTCTGTAAAATGGGGATAATAATAGGACTTAACACTTGGAATTGTTGCAAGGATAATATGAGATAATATTTATTATATAGAATAATGTCCAGTATATATATAAGGTCATTAATGAATTCTGGTTGACTTGCTTTGAATAGGAATTGGGTCATTTCTCACTGAATCCAACTCTTTCTACTACAAAAAAACCTACCTTTTAAAGCAATGCCTTGTGACCAGCATCCTGAGAGTTAGTCATGACTGGATAAATCCAAATTATGTACTACCTCTTTAAGAAGCCTATGTTCCCTCTAACTAAAAGTACCATCTTCCTTTTCATATTTTTGTACATTATTTTGACATTCCCCATTCTATCTAGTACCAAACTTATTTGTGGGAAACTAGGGAACACAGTGGTTGATTTGTAGCTAGGAAAATCTGAGTTCCAACCCAGCCTTAGACACTTATTAGTGACTGTGGCAAGTCATTTATTCTCTCCTAGCCTTAGTTTCCCCATTTGTAAAGGGTCAGTGATAATAGCAGTTACTTTCCAAGGTTGTTTACAATAATGGAATGAGGTAATATCTTGAAAGTGCTTTGCAAACTTCAAAGTGCCCACAATTGCTAGTGATTATTTGTATCAGTGTTACATCTCCACAATTAAACTGTAAATTTCTTGAAATCAAGAGAGTTGAAATCAACAGTTGTGAGAGAAAAGAGCAATGGTTTGGAAATCAAAGGAGCTGAAGTTCCATACTGTCTGCTATTTATGGTGTGACCTTGAGGTATCAATTCCTGGTTTTGTAGTAAAACTGAGAAGAAAATATGATATGACTGAGACACTGACTGGATAATACTCTTTCCCACTCTTGAACTTAGTTTCCTCATCTTTAAAATAAAGGGATCTCTAAGGTCCCTTCTAGCTAGCTGTGACCCTAGATAAGTCATGATGTTTGTCCCAGTTTCCTCAGCTGTAAATTGGGGCTAATAATGGCACCTACCTCTGAGGGTTGTTATGGGGATCATATGACATAATAATTGAAATAATAATGGCACTGTTATCAAGAGCCCAGCACAAAGTATACACTATACAATTTTATTTATTATTATTTTCATGAAATACTTCAATTCATAGGAAATATTTGTTAAGTGAATGAATGGAAAGATCTGAGATCAATTCCAGATGTCATCTGTCCAAGTTCCTCATTTTACAAATGAAGAAATTGAGACTCAAGTAGGTCAGGGGATTACCTAAATTCACTAAATTAGGAAGCATTAGAGACAGGATTTGAACTCAACTCTTTTCCTTTTAGAGTGCCTACTCTTTTCACTATACAAGACTGCCTTTTGATCTCAAGCCTTAGCGGGCATGAGGAAAGTGTAGAACTGCAAGAAGATGACTGTGGAAAGAGCACAATTGATTAAAAAAAGCAGTGTAAGCTTATTGATTTTTTAAAAATATTATTTTTAATATTCATTTTTAGCAATTCTAAGTTCCAGATTTTCTCCTTCCACCATAAACTCATTGACTTAAGGTAGCCTACTAATATTCAGACTAGATTCTAAAATAACCTAAAGAAAGTCTGAAGTAGATGAGACCTTCAAAGGAATATGGTTGATTGAGACAAAGGATTAGAGCAAGAGGGAAATTATCATTTGTTCGGTTTTTCAGTCATGTCTGAAGTGTTTATAACTCTATTTGAGGTTTTTTGGCAGAGATAATAAAGTAGTTTGCCATTTCCTTCTTCAGATCATTTTACAGATGAGAAAACTGAGGCAAATAGGGTGAAGTGATGTGTCCAGGGTTAAACCACTAGTGTCTGAAGCCAAATTTGAATCCAAGAAGATGAGTCTTCCTGATATTCCATTAACTGTGCCACCTAGATGCCCCTAAGAACAGATAGAACTAGTCTAATCCCTCTCTTTTCTTTTTTAATTTAAATGTATTTATTTATTTTCATCCATATGCACATGTATATTTTTAAGTTACAAAATTTCCTTCCACACTCCCTTTCCTCCTCCCCTCCCCTCAGCAGTGAACAGTCAGTATGTTGTACTATATATTTTAATAAACCTCTTTACAGATTAGTAATTTTTGGTATGAGGAGTTAGGATTAAGGGAAAGAGATACATAAGAGATAATTTTTATAAAGTGTTCAACAGATTCTGAAGGGTTGTTTTTATTTGTGTGTGTTTTGTTTTGTTTTGTTTTTTCCTCTGGATGGGGATAACATAGTCCATAGCCAGTCTAATACAGTTGTCTTAACTCTCTAGACTGTTGAGAGAAGCTGCTTCCATCAAGACTGTTCATCTCACAATGTTGTTGTTGATGTGTACAATGTTCTCTTGGTTCTGCTTCCTTCACTCAGCATCAGATCCTGTAAGTCATTCCATGCTTCTCTAGAATCCGAACATTTATGGTTTTTTATAGAACAATAGTTTTCCATGTTATTCATGTATCATAACTTGTTTAGCCATTCCCCAAATGATGGACATCCCCTCAATTTCCAGTTTTTTGCAACTATGAAAAGAGCTACTATGAATATTTTGGAACAAGTAGGACTTTTTAATACTCTCTTCTGGTTCTATAGACTTAAAATTGGAATTGCCAGGTGAAAGGGCATGAATAGTTTTATTGCTCTTTGGGTATAATTCCATATTGCTCTCCAGAAGGATTGGATCCATTCACAACTCAACCAGCAATGCATTACTGTCCCAGTCTTCCCACAACCTCTCCATCATCAATCATTTTTCCTTTCTCATCTTGATCAATCTGCTAGGTATTAGATGATACCTCATTGTTGTTTTAATTTGCATTTCTCTAATCAGTAATGATTCAGAGCATTTTCATATGATTATATATAGCTTTAATTTCTTCATTTGAAAATTGTTTATATCCTTTGACCATTTATCAATTGGGGAATGACTTGTGACCTTATAAATTTGATGTAATTCCCTATATATTTTAGAAGTAAGACCTCCTACTTGTGAAGATTGTTTCCCAGATTCCTACTTTCCTTCAATTTTTGGCAGCATTGATTTTATTAGTACAAAACCTTTTTAATTTAATATAGTCAAAAACATTCATTTTGCAGTTTATAATGTGCTCTAATTCTTGTTTGGTCATAAATTTATCCCCTTTCCATAGATCTGATAAGAGTTTTTTTTTTGGTCTATTAATTTATCTATAGTATTGCTCTTTATGTCTAAATCCTGTTCCAATTTGACTTTATTTTGGTATAGGCTGTGAGCTGTAGATCTATGCCTCATTTTTGCCATAGGATGTTCCAGTTTTCCCAACAATTTTTGTCAAATGGTGAGTTCTTATCCCAGAAGCTGATGACTTTCAGTTTGTCAAATAGTAGATTGCTGTAGTCATTTATTATGACTTCTTTTGAACCTACCCTAATCCACTGATCCATTACTCCATTTCTTAACCAGTACCAGGAAGTTTTGATGACTGCTGCTTTATAGTATAGTTTGAGATCTGATAGAGTTAGGTCACCTTCCTTTACATTTTTTTTTCATCAGTTCCCTTGCTATTGTTGATCTTTTGTTGCTCCAAATGAATTTTCTTACTATTTTTTTTCTAGCTTGTTAAAGTAGTTATTTGGTAGTTTGATTAGTATGGCACTGGATAAGTAATTTAATTTAGGTAGAATTGTCATTTTTATTATATTAACTCGACCTAACCATGAGCAATTGACATTTTCCCAATTATTTAGATCTGACTTTATTTTGGTGATAAGTGCTTTATGATTGTGTTTGTACAATTTCTGGGTTTGTCTTGGGAGGCAGGCAGACTCCCAAGTATTTAATATCTATAGTTATTTTAAATGGAATTTCTCTTTTTATCTCTGGCTCTTGGGATTTGCTGTTCATATAGAGAAATGCTGATGATTTATGTGGGTTTATTTTATATCTTGATACTTTGCTGAATTTTTTTAATTGTTTCAGTGAGTTTTTAAAATGATTTTCTCAGGTTCTCTAAGTATACCATCATTCTTTTTCTTTTCTTTTTGCTACTGCTAGCATTTCTAATACTATATTGAATAGTAATGATGATAATAGGCATCCTCGTTTCACCCCTGATTTTATTGGAAATGCTCTGAGTTTATTCCCATTACATATAATATTTGTTGATACTTTTAGATAGATACTATTTACTCTTTTAAGGAAAATTCCATTTATTCCTAAACTTTTAGTGTTTTTAATAGGAATGGATGTTGTAGTTTATCAAAGGATTTTTCAACATCTATTGAGATAATCATATAATTTCTGTCGATTTTGCTATTGATATGTTTAATTATGTTGAGTGTTTTCCTAATGGTGAATTATTCCCTATGTACCTGGTATAAATTCTACCTGATCATGGTGTGTTATCCTGGTAATAACTTGCTGTGGTTTCATTGCTAAAATTTTATTTAAGATATTTGCATTAATATTCATTAGGGAGATTGGTCTATAATTTTCTTTTTCTGTTTTGGTCCTTTCTGGTTTAGGTATCAGCCCCATGTTGGTGTCATAAAAAGAGTTGGCAGAACTCCTTCCTCTCCTATTTTTTAAAATAGTTTATGTAGAATAGGAGCTAATTGCTCCTTAAATGTTTGGTTGAATTCATTTTTAAATCCATCTGGACCTGGAGATTTTTTTTTAGGAAGTTTATTGATGGTTTCTTCAATTTCATTTTCTGAAATGGGGTTATTTAAAGTAATTTATTTCCTCTTCTGTTAATCTGGTCAGTTTATATTTTTGTAAATATTCATCCATTTCACTCAGGTTATCCAATTTATTAGCATACAGTTCAGTCTAGTAATTCTGAATTATCTCTTTAATTTCTTCCTCATTGGTGCTTAGTTACACCTTTACATTTTTGATACTGGTAATTTGGTTATCTTTCTTTTTTTAAGTCAGATTAACCAAAGGTTTGTCTATTTGATTGACTTCTTCATAAAACTGATTCTTAGTTTTATTTATGAGACCAATGGTTTCCTTGCTTTCATTTTTTTTTTTTGCAAGGCAATGGGGTTAAGTGGCTTGCCCAAGACCACATAGCTAGGTAATTATTAAGTGTCTGAGACCGGATTTGAACTCAGGTACTCCTGGCTCTAGGGTCAATTCTCTATCCACTGTGCTGCCTAGCCACTCCCTTGCTTTCAATTTTAATCCCTCTCTTTTCATAAGAGTCCTTCAGATACTTGAACACAGATATAATGATCACCATTTGTTTTCTCCTTTCCAGGCTAGACATGCCTAGTACCTTTAACCAGTCATTATGTGATAGGAATGCTAGACCCTTCACCATTCCTAGTGTCCCTCCATGGGATATTCTCCAGCTTATCAGAGACCTTCTAAAATAAAGATGTACAGAATTCAATACCAGATGAAGTCTGACCAGCTGGGGCTGAGGATGGTGAGACAATCACCTTCTATTTTTGGAAAATAGACTTCTCTTAAGGAGACTCAAAATCACAGTGGTTTTGTTGGCTGCTATGGTGCATTACTGACTCATTGATTTTACTGTCCCTTGAAATTCAGACCTTTTTTAGACAAACCATTGACTAATCATTAACCTCCCCCAACCCCCATCTTGTACTCAGGAAATTTATTTCTTAAACCAAAGCATAAGATTGTATTTTGAATTTCTCCTAATTAGATTCATCTCAATAATTTAGGGTGTTAGGATCTTTTGGGATCTTAACTCTGCCTCCATTTTGTCATCCTAACTTTGTATCTTTTACAGATCTGATGGTTCATCTACATTATTGGGAAGATCTCTCTTGTGGCTGCACTCCTAATTATTCAACAGCATTTTCTCTAATATGCCCTCAACACTTTTTCTCTAGAATGCAAGTTCCATGAGGACAGGGATTATCTTTCTTTCTGCTTCTATTTGTATTCCTATCACTTAGTATGGTATCTAGAATAAAGACTTGGTAAAATTTGGAATTTGAAATCTTATAAAAAGGAATGTTGAAACCCATCTTAAGTGTAATTGGAAACTATAAAATTCTTTTCATAAATTAAAAAATCTAAATGCTTGACTTTACTTGATAAAGATATTGAAAATTAAACAATACAGAGTTAAAAACCAGAAAAGGGCAAAAAAGAATTCTCATTTTTTAAAAAAGAAACAGTTTTCTCTGTTGAATATTGAGTGGGATTTCTATTCCTGGGAATATTCTAGATTTGATCATTAAAGAGGCAATTATCTGGAGGACTCCAGCCAAGTTGACATAAGGCCATTAATGACTACTTGTTGACTTCTGCTTTTTAAATGGTTCTGAATCTACTTATATAGACATTATACTAAATATACCCCCCCCACACACACACACACTTTGGTCTATATTTTGCACTTGGGACCCATGGGAGTAGGGATAAATGACCTCTTAGATTCAAGTCACTCTGTGTACACACATCACTATACACCTATAGTATACATCTTTCCCTCTTCTTTTCAAAACTAATGAGATACTTTATTGAATGTTTTCTTTTGTAGATGTTGGCTAGCCATCTCTTTGAAGACTGGTGCTATAATTTCCTCAGGAACTGAGTTAAAATTTATTGACCTATATTTTGCAGGCTCTTGTTACTGATTCCTTAAAAAAATAGGGTCATCATTTGACCTTCTCTAGCTCTTTGGTATTTCTCCTCTTCTTCATAATCTTTCAAATATCACTAAAAATGGTTCAGCAATCCCATCTGCCATTTTTTATAGTACTTGAGGAAATAGCCTATTTAGTCCCAGGTAACTTAAACTCTTTACATTAGAACTAAATATAGTAACCCTTCTGCCTCCCTATCTTGATTTCAAGTTGAGTTCCTGTCAGGGATAGGGCTGGACAATTTCTCCCAGAGTCAAAATACTCTGTAGATTCAAACTATTCATGAGTCCCTGTTGATGATCTTACATCATGAACCCAAAGTAAAGACATTTTCTAGGCTGTTAAAGTAAGAACAGTAGCTAGAAAAATCATTTCCGTGATTGGGCATACTCCCTCATATATACACTTTTAGTAAAGCCATAGCTGGCCTTTCAGGATCCTATTTTTTTTTCTCTTCTTAAAAAATCCTCATATGATTCCCTCTTTGGTGGAAAGACAGAGCAACAGCATTTATTAAATGCTCACTTACATATCAGAGAATTCATTAAACATTGGGTCCACAAATATAAGAACTCTATGAAAAAGGCAGTTCTTGCCATCAAGGTGCTTACATTCTAACGGGAAAACAAAGAAAAGGGAGCTGAAATCAGGATCAGGGTTAAGATACCTAGTTAGTTAGATAAAATGGCCCCTCCTTAACATAAGAGACCTGAGAGGAATTCACCAATGAGAAAAGGGAGCCAGAACAGTGGAAAGATCATGAGAAGGTCTTTAGGGGCTAATAGATGTTTCAGGGTGAGAAGGTCCTATGCAATGAGGGAAATTCCAGGATGAGATGGCAAATGAGATATGGTGGCACGTAATGAAGAATGAAGCTGCAGAAAGGAATAAGACCCAAGAAGAACAGGGCCATCCATTCCTTTGCCAGACCTATTTTTGACTTTTCAGTCTGTGCCACCATATCTCATTTGTTTTCTCTTTTCTCATTGGCTTTCTCTTAAGCCCTTAAACAGCTCCCTGGCTATACTTCTTGGATCTGCCTCCATATAGGTTTCTCTATTGCTCTACTGAATGTGGTATCTCTGAATTATTCAAGTAGAAAATAGTTCTGTTGTAATCCTTTGTCCATGGTGGTGTCAGGCAGGAGAGAGAAACTCCATATTATTGCCTTGTGGTAGTAGTATAGGAGTCACACCTACAAAGTTCCTTCCTCCCTCAAACTGCTTCAAAATTGGCAAGTATGCAGCTTAAGAACCATCAGAGTTATGATTGAACCCAATCAAAGGCAAATTATCCTTCATATTCCAATCACATTGTCTAATGAGAGGTGGTTCAGTGGATAGAACACTAGGTTTGGAGACCAGATTTAAGTTTAAATCTGGTCCCAGACATTCACTACCTGAAAAAGTCACTTAACCCTTTTTTTGCTTCAGTTTTCTCATCTGTAAAATGAACTGGAGAAGGAAATAGCAAATCACTCCAGGATCTTTGCCAAAAAACCTTCAAATAAGGTCAAAGTTAAACACAGCGGAAGAAGAAAATAAAAAGGCATTACTTGAATTAGACATCTTATGTAATGTTAATTCTTATACAATAATATTATATATTTGTATGACATGAAATGATATGATATGGTATGGTATTAAGACACTTTATAGATTCTGTTATCTGCAACTTACTTTCATCCCCTCCATCTTGTTTCCTCAGGTTCAGTCTCTTAAAGGATGTCACCCTCTTATGATCATACTATCACCTGCTCTTGTTCCCCTCTTCCTTAAATTGTGAGTTTGTTTTTTGTTTAGGCTGTTGATTTCATTGGAAACTCTCTTTACAAAGGTAGATCAATAGTTCCTGCATCATTTAGTCTTAGAGAGTTGTCTGGGCACTGGAAGGTTAAAGTAATTTGCACAAAGTCACACAGCCAATGTATATTATAGGTAAGACTTGAACCCATGTCTTTCTGATACTAAGAACAACTTTCTTTACACTGTCTTGTTCTATCTCACATATTTTCTGTTTTACACATACACACATACACATGCATAAATATCTTTTTAAAAAAATCTAATTTGGTTGGTGAGTTCTCCATATAATACAAATTGAACCCTACAGACAACTCCCATTTTTCCTCTACATTGGAACTTTTCTCTTTTGTATCTTTGGTATTTCATTCTTAAGACTTTTCCTTTCTCACTGGAATGACATCCCATTAGGATTTTAGGTCATGGAATCCTTTGTATCCTTCCTTTGAAATCTACTTTTCCAAAATTTAGGCTGCATGTCAAACTATTCCTGTTTTCCTCTTCTCTAGAATGAAGTGGTAATTTCCCATCAAGGGAATTTTTGTCTTATTAATCTCTTCATCTCTGTTAGAATCAATCCATAATAGGATTCTTCTTGTGAGTTCTTTCATTTTTTTGTAAAGTAGAAATTATAATTAAGTTGTATTTATAAACTGTTGGTGGTTCTGCTCTTTTTGGGAAGAAGGGGGGGAGAGAGATAGAGACAGAGTGAGACAGACAGAGAGAGACAGGGAAGAAGAAAGAATAAGAAGAAGAAAGAAGGAGGAGGAGGAGGAGCAGGAGAAGAAGAAAAGAAAGAGGAGGAGGAGGATACAGCTTCAGAAGATGTTTGGATATTTGAATCTCCCATCATAACTATAGTATACTTCTAAGCCAGACTTAGGCACTGTTTCATTTATTCCCATTCTCTCTAGGCGGACTGTGGTTTACTTCAATAATAAATTTTTTTGTATTCCTATCTCCATTGATCTTCACCTATGTTCTCTCCTCTATGCTTCTTCCTTCTGAAATCTTCACAGATTTCCCCACATGATTAATCATCTTAATAGTCAAATCTACTCTCTCTCTTACCTATTTCATTTCTTTTGTATTTGATATGCTTACACTGAATTATACTACTGACATAAATTTTATCTTGCTGAGTCTCAGTGATGCATGTGAAACAAAATTTGCTTCCTTGTGTTATAACCTCTAGTTTATTTTCCTTATAGTTTGAACCTTGGACATTTGTGTACATAAATTTGATGGCATAGGTTTTAATTTTGTCTCTTGTGAACTTTGGTGTACTTCAGCCTTTGTTTTTCCTTCATTAGAACTACTTTCTGGTATTTAGACTGATTGATTTACATAGATAATTTTCTCCTCTCATCTTTTAACACCTCTGATTAGATTTTTCAAATATGAGAAAAAATGCATTCTAACTGGTCATGGTTAGTTTTCCTGCCCTTCATTCATGCCAGGAATCTATTATATTTTCAAAGTTGTGATTCAGATATCCAAATCCAATTCTGGATATCTTCCTCTGTAGCTGTCCACTTCCAAAATCAAATTTTCTCTTTGTATTTCTTGCTTCATCAAGCAGACTTAAGAAAAATACAACCTAGTTCCCTATGGTCTTTTGTTTCTTATTCAAAAACCATAATTTTGCCAACACATTTTAAGCTCTTTTTGACATTATAATTTTGCTTTCATAAATCACCAGACATGTATGGTAGTTATCTGTCTTGAAAAATTCTTGGTGGTGTTCTCTGTTATGTCTTTTTTAAGTTATTGATGCTTTCTGTTTTTTTTTATATCATTACAATTTTCCCCAGTCTCCTTCTCTCTGTCTCAGAGAGCCATATCATACAACAAATATTATTTTCTAAAAAAATTATTTTCCTGGATTTATTGTTTTGTTAATTGTTTAGACTTATAAAAGCAATGGAGAAAATGTTAATAATGCTGTAGATCTGAAAACCTGTAATCTTCTCTTTCCTGCTCCTCTCCTCCCTTGTCCTTCCTCTCTCACCTTCCTCCAGCACCAGCATACCACTGGATCTAGTCCATTGTTACCATCTCCTTTTATTGCTACACTACAAAAAGTCAGATACATTTTATTTTGTTCAGTCATCAAATCAACAAACAAAACTAAAACAAAACGATTTCTTTGGCTGATTCACTTAGGATCAAAAAAATCTGACCTTTTTCAGTGTTAAGTGTAGTGTAAACTGATCCAAGTATAGTGCAAACCAGTGAAATGTAATCCACTGTGATGTAATTTAATGTAGTGTCACTCAATGTGATTCCATCCTGTGTGTTGGTCCAGTGTAACATCATCCAATAGACAAAAACCTAGTAGAAGAAAACCTCAGTCCATATAGGGGTGATACAGTGTATTATAAATCTAATGAAGTAAGATTTGGTTCAGTAGAGAAGAAAGATTTTTTGAAGTTTTTCTTTTTATTTATGGGGTCATTTATTCATAGATCAGAGCTGAGAATTCTTAACCCCCAGACAAAGTTGTTTAAGCCAACTGACTCCTTCTAAGAATATTGTTTTTAAATATATAAAAGTGCACAAAATACACAGATTTTCAAAGGAAACAATTATATTAAAATGTGATTTTCAGAATAGATTTAAAAAAACTAATGTTGGGAACCCAGAAAACTGAAATTGTACCCTCAACATTATTATACTTGATAAAATCTTCATATAGCAGTACATTCCTCCTTTCCCACTTTATACTTGTCATTTAAACTTTGCACTTTTCAGAAGGATCAGGTACAGGTTATAATGTCATGGGAAGAGGCATAGCTAGCTACAGATGCTGATACTGAACTGATACCGTTGTAACTGCAGGTTACATCCTGCAACCAGATATTCTGTGCCTCTGAGTCACAGGGCCTGATAATGGATCACACAACATATTGGATTATTCTTTTTTTCAGGTGTATCTCATCTCCTTAGGTAGACTGTGAGTTTCTTGTGTGAAGGAACTAGACCATATTTTTTTTAGTTATTTCAGAGGACTTATTACATTGTTCAATCAATATTTGCTAAGGGTTCAAATCAACCTGTTCTCTGAGGATCTAATCCATTTGAATCTGGCAAGCTGTTGGTTTCTGCCTTAAATATAAGAAAGTACCTTTTTTGACAAATAGACCATCTATGCTTTAGTTCTCTGAGCTACTAAAGTGCTAAGTGTCAAAGAGCTGGGTTTTTCATGTGGAGACATAAAAGCCTGAGAAGTTTACAAAGTATATAAGAAAGGCCAGGAATGCAGTTAGTCTAGAGACTACTGAGACTACTTTTGATTCAATGTCTCTTTTCCTTCCCTTCATTTGCAAGAGAGAGCAAAATAGAGAAACTTATTGGACTTTAAATCCTGAGAGCCCATGAAAGTTTGTGGGGGGAAAAGCTTCTAATGATTATGGAAAAACATTTACTAATGTGGAAATTAAGCAGTGAATCACATAGAATTTCTGACACTATGAGAGATTGATTTACATAGATAATTTTTTCCCTTCATTTTTTTTATTAAAGATTTTATTTGAGTTTTACATTTTCCCCCCAATTTTACTTCCCTTCCCCCCTTTTCCCTTCATTTTTGAAGTATATCATGACATCAGGGAAGTAATGCCATGATGAACATGCCATGAATTGGATTTCAGTGAGGGGTGCTGTGCTAAGTCGCCAGCCTCATTTTCTCATCTGGAACCATCTGGGTCCAGTGGTCAAATAGGGATAACTGGAGATGGCCCTGGATAGGAGGCAATCAGGGTTAAATGACTTGCCCAAGGTCACAACTCTAGTAACAGTCAAGTCTTAGGCTGGATTTGAGCTCCTGTGCTCCAAGGCTAGTGCTCTATCCACAGCACCAAAGAGGCTGGCCTTGTTGACCAAGTAGTAGGGATCAAAGGACCAAAGCTTTAGAGTCTGAAGGGGGGCTTAGAGGTCATTTCACTCTAAATCCCTTGAGACCCAAGAAATTTGATGTGGCTTACCTAAGAGTCACAGTAAGTGGTATAGTAGGATTTGAACTTTTTAAAAAAGAATTTGCTTAAAGAGAAAATAAAGACCATTGCAAGTGAGGAATATACTGAAAAAAATATGAATACATGTGCAATGTACACCTATGGACCTGCCCCCTCTGGTGGTTTGGAGAAATCTTCTCATTGTTTTTCATTTGAGTCCTGTTTGATCTTTATAGTTTTGTTACATTCACTTTTGATATTTTCTGTGTGGTCATTCTTTCCATTTACATGGTTGTAGTCATTGTGTTTTTTTTTTTTTGGTTTTCTTTGTTCTGCTTACTTCATTCTGCATCAGTTTATAAAGATATTTCCATGCTCCTCTATATTCATCACATACATCATTTTTTATAGCATGGTAATATTCTAATACAGTTATGGACCATAGATTCTTAAGCAATGACATCTACTTTGTTTCCAATTCTTAGTTATCACAAAAAAGTGCTGCTTTCAATATTTTGGTATATATATATATATATATATATATATATATATATATATATGGGAAATTTTTTTGTTGTATCTCTATTGCTGTTTTCAGGTTGACAAAATAGCTGCTTCTTTCTCTCACCCTTCCATACTATTCTCTCAATTAATGATTTTTGTGACTTTATCATTACTCCTTAGAACATCTTACTCTCTTCTCTTTTGGAAGAACATTGAATTACATTTTTAGTTACCCTCAAGGAAACAAATCATTCAAAAGTAGGTGAGATGCTTCCTGAGAAAGTCTAATAGGATCAGTTAGAATTCTGATCTCCAGGATAAAGGAGGCTCCCATGCCTTTCCCCATGATAATGCCAGTTGAGAGGGTTTCACCTTCTTCCTCAAGTGTTAACCCTTGCACAGTAGGGTGGGGGATACTTAGAGAAGTCAGTTTAGTCTGGGGATACTTATCAATGATCACTGTCCCTTGCAACTTAAAACAATACTAGTCAATCCTTCAAATCCTTAGACCAATTAAATAGACACCAGCCAGCACAGATTCCCCATCTGCTCTGTTCCTCTGGGAATATAAGGGCACATCACATCTAGCAAGGGTTCTGACACAGATGAAGACACAGATTTCCACAAAGGCAAAGACCGAAAACTGCTTCGGCCACATTATTATATAGCATTGTCCTTCCTCTCTAATCTTCCTACTAAACTAAGAAGAGGGCTGCATATCTAGTCTCTGGTATGGGTTATCTCCAAAATTGACAGATATAGCCCCTTACTATATAGAGAGAGATTGAAGAAGTTATGAAAGATAATATGAAAGAAACAGCTGAGGGACCACGTCCAGGCATTCCTGCAATGCTCCAAACTCTTGGTTTCTTGGTAAGGTGGGGTTAAGCTCACCCATTTCTATTGAAACTGGTGATTTGGCCCTAAGCTGATCAGATGCAGCTGCAATCTGTGTTTCTAGATCCTAGGGGTAGCCACTTCTTGGCAGTAATAAGATGCCAAACTTTCAACAAAATCCTCTTATTGTGAATGGAAGGTACCCAAGATTTAGGAATTAATGACATTACAGTTTCTGCTTAACTTTGGAGCTAGTGTAATTCAGATTTCCAGATAAATTTGGAGCATTTTGCTTAATATTTTTTTGATTGGCAGGTACATGATTCAGTGAATTGAATGCTAGACCTGGAATCAAGAAGTCCTGAGTTCAAATTCTGTATCAAACACTTTGTAATTATGTGACCCTGAGCAAAGTACTTAAACCTGTTTCCACCTCAGTTTCCTCATCTGTAAAATGGAGGTAATAGTAGTTCCTACCTCCCAAGGTTGTTATGGGGATCAAGTGAGATAATGTGTGAGATAAAAATCCACTTAAAAATATAGAGACTCCTTGAACAAAAAAGAACGTTTATTTTGGGTTTTCTCGAGAAAAGGGCACACTCCAAGTCTCACAAAGGTAGTGAAGATCAAGGAGCAAGGAGCTGCCCTGAATTGATAGTCAAGCAAGATTATATGGCCTAATGCAACCCCCTCCTCTTTCCTATCATCCCTCTCTGTCAACTCATTGGTTATTCTTCAGTTACATTCTACTTGTGAAAATCTACCTCAAGCAACAAAGAAAAGAATGAAAGGTTTTCATAAAATATTACCTCACCATTCAGATGGTGAGAGTAACCTTCAGGATTATAACTATCCTATTGAAGTAAGAGTTTACTTATCATCAAACAAGAGGAGTCTTATGAGCTTCGTTGGAATACAGGATTTTTCTCATGGGAGCAGTCTGCTGTTCTCCCAGTTAAGATAGTTTTATCATCAAATAGGTGGCTAACTAAAAATGCAAGGTGTCTCTGTAAATAGTCCACTATTCCCCCCCCCCCCCAATAGAATTGGGAGAGTGCCTGGTTTGAAATAAAAGGTCTCTCTTCCTCTTTCTTCTAAGATAGTCTATGAGTAATAGTCTCTTTGCTTTAATGATTTTTAATCCTGAGAGGACTTCACTAGGAATATTAAGTCTTAAGAGGGAATATCCCACTCAATAATCATCAAGTGCTTAGCAGATAATAGATGCTACATAAATGTTAATTGGTGGAGAGAATATTGACAGGCCATTGCATGCTTTCATAAGGAGTAGGTTGGCAAGAGAGATTTGGAGAAGAGTGGCATCAATTCTTTCTTCAAGAGCACAAATGTGCATCAGACTTACTTTGGGACTAACTCCAGATATGGAGAGCAAGAGAAAGACTTTTGAAGTCACAGATACATAGGGGAAAGTCAACTCCTTAACCTGCCCTTATTTCTGACTAGGCAGGGCCTTAGAGGAACTCCCCCTTGGTTGATTGTGAAGTTTCCTTTGTGGATGAACTGAGATCTCATCTTTCATCTACTCCTTTCTTTTACTCCTGTGTATTTTCAAGTATATTCTAATATGTCAGAATTCTCTAATTTCTGGGAAACAGGATAAAATCTGTTCTTTTACTATGTGTGATGGTCTTTTGTGTAATTAGTACCTAGTATCTGACACATAGTAGCACTTAATGCTTGTTGACTTGACTAAATAATGTTTGGTGGAAAGAAGCCAAACTGATAAGTATAACCAAGGGAAGTGGGAAGGTAAAGGGAATAACATTTATATATGTGTGTATGCATATGTCTATATATATATTTATATATGAATATGTATATATGTATATATCTATGTGAACATGTGTGTATGTATGTGTACATGCATTGTAAGCCTTGGAAGATACTAGCACAAGACTGTGCAGCATAGTGTGTCTGCTTCAAAGAAAAGGTGCTCTGTTTGATGAGCAATGGCAGATAGACATTTTAGTTTAGTACTTTTTTCTCAAAGCCTTGAGGGAAAGTGTCTTGCTTTGTGGTTCTCCTACTTCCCCTCAAGCCAGTAATCACAATGTGCTTGGAGAGTGGTATACACATATCTAATACAAAATGTATTTAGATAATCCATGTATACAAGGATAGCATACAGTCTTACACATGAATTTTGGTTAATTGCAATAATTAGATATGTTCCTGTCTACTCCATTCTTTGTTGGATCTCACAGGCTGGGTAAAGAACCATAAATAAAACAAAGCATTTAATTGAGATAGAAAATGAGGTAAATGAGAAGAGGACAACCAAGTACTAACACGTCTCAATTTCTATCCAGAAAATGGCTAGTCTCCCTCAGACTCTAGGAGTAACTGGGGAGGGAATATTTCCTGGATAACTCATATTCCAAAATAGGAAAGGGCAGAAATACCTTTCATAGCACATCTATTGTGATTATTTGTATCATGGTTCTTGGCTCTTCTCCCAATAGTTACTTTGCTTTGGTCTTCAAACTCCTTTTAGTATTACCACTCTGTTCCTGCTTGACAGTGGCTTCACACTGCTCCTGTAAGGGTCATCAATTATATATTTTCTTATTCTCCACTTGGTTACTCCTGTTATCTATGGGAACTGAACATCTATTACTGTAACTTCTTCTGAGGGGGGGGGGTGTTTTCTTTCTTTTGTGCAGTTGTTCCAGGACAACATGCCCAAGGACTTTACACATTTTCAGCTGTTTTTCAGCTTTATTATTGACCCAAACTCTTGACACTCCAAAACTCTATCCTTGCCTCTTTCCCAGTCACAGAAAAATTCAGAGTAGTCACTCCCAGGTGATTAAAGATGAATAATTTATTTTAACTTTTTCCTGAACCCAGAGAGTGGGTTATATGCTTACACAGATTCAGCATTCTCTTAATCTCTACCTGCTGGCTTCTCTGATTTCTTTCAAATTCCAGCTAAAATGTCATCTTTTACACTCAGAAAGCTTTTCCAGATCCTTAATTCTAGTGTCTTTCCTCTTTTAATTATTTCTCATTTTCCTTGTATATAACTTGTTTGAACATTATTTGCATGTTGTCCCACCCTCAGATTGCTCCTTCAGAGCTGAATTTGTCTTTTTAAATTTTTTTTGCATCCCCAGCATCTGGCATAGTTGTAATAACTTCCACATTCTTATAAAGTAGAATGGGAGTTGTATTCACTTATTTTTCAGATAAAAAGCCTGAAACCCAGTGAAGTCAGATACAAAGTTAGGTGGAGATGACATATTGTGTGACCTTGGGCAAGTCACTTAACCCCAATTGCTTAAAAAATGAAAATTGAGAGAGAGGGGATAGAGATGACACAGATTTTGGTAATCTTTCAGGGTCCATATGAGATATGTACAAATGAATATAATAAAAGTTAGATTACATAAAGGTCAAAAGAGAAACTTAGTCAAAGCCTTAAGAAACATTGAGGAGGTAGAGGAGGATGTAGGAAAGGTATTGGAAGGAGGAAATAATGCCCAAGTTTTGCCTGAAAGAGCTTTCAAAGCTTTCAAGATGCGATCAATCAAAAAATGTTTGTAAGTGACTACTATGTGCAAGGAACTGTGGTAAGCACCCAAGGATACAAATGTCCAAATGAAAAGGGCTTTGCCCTCAAAGAGCTTACTTTCTATCAGACAGGAGAAAGTAGATTTTGAGCACTGTAATAGTCTTTAAAATGGAGACAGTAGAGGACAAAGTAAAATCAGTTCAAGTATGATTGGAAAGTGTAAGGTAGAGTTACATTGGGGAAGGTCTCAAATGCTCAGTTAATGAATTTCTGCATGATTCTAAGGGCATGGGTCATAAAACCTTGTATGTGTATTCTTCAGGAAAATATAACTTTTATTTTAATCTCATTTAAGGTGGGAGTAAAGTACTATTACCCACCTCACTTTCTATAGTCAGAGAATATAGTTCCATATGATGAAATTTCATTGGGGAAAAGATCTCTATGAAATGTGAAAGCTTCTTTGATTGGGTCAAGAAGGACCCCACAGCAATTGTCTGAGGTTAGCCAAATGTACATCTTAGGAAAGAGAAGAAACTTAGGACTTTAAATGAAAAGGAAAAAAAAGACCCTCACTTGAATGAGTTTCAGAGGCTAAAAGTTGAAGCCAGTTGAGCCTTGTGAATGAACCAGGAGTTATCAAGTTAGGTTATGTCTTATGGAGTGTTGGGGACAGGGGGAAAGGGGCTAGGGAAAATTCTGGTTATGAGTTGGAGGATGACCTTTTGTTTTTCTGGTCCTACTGACCTCTTGGTTGGTAAAGTCTCCTTTCCCTCTCCCCATTTCCCCTCACTATTTCTCCCTCTTCCCCCATACTCACTCTAAGGAATTGTATCTGCTTAAAGAGTTAGGCCAAGTGTCTTGCTTTTGGCAGAGAATTCTAGAGCAGCTACAAAGTGAAATTTTGTTTTCAATTGTGGGTGGGAACTGAAGGGGTGAAAAAGTCAACATTATGAGCTAAAGGGTAAAAAATTCAGGCAGCAGAAACCATATGGAAAAAGTTCAGACTAAATTGTGTTTTTGCCTACTTGGGACTATTAGGGGATTTCTCCCATTTGGTATGATTTCTTTCCAAACAGGGTAGACAATGACTTCTTGGTGTTCACAATGATTTGATGATGATGATGATGATGATAGTATTTATGTACTACTTTAAGGTTTGAAAAATGCTTTACATATATTATCTCAATGGACCCTCACAACAATGAAATAGTTGCTATACCCTCAGCCTCATTTTTACAGATCTGGAAACTGGTATTTGGATGGCACAGTGGTTAGAGAGTCTGGCCTGGAGTTCAAATCTAGCCTAAGAAACTTGCTTGCTGTGTGATCCTAGTCAAGTCACTTAACCCTGTTTGCCTTAGTTTCCTCATCAGTCAAATGAGTTGGAGAAGGAAATGGCAAAGTACTAGTATCTGCCAAGAAAACCCCAAATGGGTTCATAAAGATTTGGACAGCAAAACAACAATGTGAAGATAAAATAGAAAGTCGTTTTGGTCAGTCTACAGAGGTTGGAAGGAGAGCAATATCTAAGACAAATACAAATTACCTTGGCTTCAGTGTGGAGGATGGACATTTGTGGGGAGATATTTGAGGTAGAGATTGTTAGAACTGGAAGGGACCTTTAGAACAAAGAATATCATAACTGGTAGACAATTTAAAACATAGAATGCCAATGCTGGAAAGAGCCATAGAACACACACTATTCAGAAGGAAACATAGGACACAGTACATTAGTGCTAGAAAGGAACCTGCTTTCTAGTCCTATGACCTGCTTTTATAATTAAGGAAACTCAAGTCCAGAAATGATACTGATTTGCTCAAGAATCCAAATTAAGATAGATAGGACCAGTTCTTTCAGTGCTCACTCCCAGTTCTTCTGATTCCAAGTTGAATTAGTAGGCTCATGTAGAAATTGTTTTAACTAACCTTTTATACAAAATCTAAAGGAAATATTTCCTATTTTGTTAACCAATCTGTTTCTTACTTATTTAAACTTATTAAACTAAATAAGTCATATTAACAAATCATTGAAGTTCTCTTGAATCCAAGGCTTTTCAAAGTAGTAATTGATGTAAATAATTTATAGCTCAATTGGAAAATTTTATTCTCTGATAACTTCCTAATCTGTAACTCAATTGCTAAATTATATGAGTATTAATGAAAGCAGAAGTGGTACAAAGAATTTTCCAGTTAATGGACTTTGGAAGAAAAGGATTCTCTAGGGCAGAGGTGAGCTTAGTACTTGAATGAGTAATAACAATAATGATGATAGTAATAGCATTTATATAGAAAATTAAAATGTTTGCCTAAGCATTTTATATTATTCTCACATCTTCCTTTGCAAGGTAGGTACCTTTTTGACCCATATTTTATAAATAAGGAAATTGAGGCTAAAAAGCTGTTTTTGCCCAAGGTCACACAGTAGGGAAGTATTCATCCACTCTTCTATCACTAGGTCACTGTGTTGCCATCAATGCTCAGATATGATGTGATCAAGCAACAGATTGAATGTTTGATTCTATCTGATGTGACAACTCATCTATCTTCTGGTACTAAACTCTTGTTTTCTGAATCCTATACTTTACTTCTCACTAGGACCCTCTCAAATCTTGCCATGAATCTGTTCATTTGCTTCCCACTCCTGGTTTTTTTTCAGTTTGCAGACCTGTCTGATAGGTTCCTGGTGCTGACTGTGAAATGGAAGAAGGCCTTTGTTATCTTTCTCTCCTCACTCTTGCATCACAGAGGGCTGTCTAAATACCACAGACACTGCCTACTCTCTGTCTTCATCTTTATCAGTCTTGGTCTCCACAGCACCCAGACTGTAGGGACTAGTGTAAACTAACTGCCATTCTATCAGGATAGTTCCCTCAACTCAGCTGGTATATTGACATATACAAAATAGATTTAACTATGTTACCCCTATTTAAAAAAAGCATTTTATGATTCTCTCTTATCCCTAGAAGTTTAACTTCACACCTCCACAGTGTGGTCCCTTTCCAGTATAATTTTATTATCTTTTATCCATTCAAACTGGACTGGCAGGTCCTCACCATATACAAAATTCAGACTCCCACCAATGTCATTGTATAAGTGATCCCCCATGTAATGAAATACGCTACTTACATTCAACTGCCACTTTATATATGGACTCTTCTGACCTCTGTTAACTTTTTGAAATTATTTTGCATTACTTTGTATACATGTGATCTTTACCTCATCTATTGTACCTCTAGGTAGAATGAAAGCTCCTTAATTATTATTATCATTATTGTTATTACTCATTCAAGTATTAAGGCAAAGACTGGGTATTTTTAAAATAGCCTCTTATTCCTGGCTCTTTACCTTGTATCTAGTAAATAATTATCATTTAAATTCTTATTGAATGACTAAGGGTTTAATAAATGTTGAATTAAATTGATTTGAAGGGGTCAGAACTGTCTTAAGCTCATATACTCTGCTGGGACTCTACTCTTCCTTCTCAGCCTTGCCCCAAGGGTCTAGGGAAGAGAACATCAGGCCCTTAGAAGGCCTGAGAAAATGTTTGGTCTGGCCCTGCCATGGCAACTGCAGGTGGGACTCGAAATTCAATGAGTTTTTTCAGAGGTGAAAATTAAATGTTTGATCAAATATAGCAGGTTAATTTTTAAGCTGATGGCCTATAAATGATGTTAAATATATCCAAATGATCTTTGGTAGAAAAAAGGTTCCCCATCACTGGTCTAGGGACTGGTAGAGTCCAACCCCCTCTTTTTATAAGTGAGTAAACTGAGGTCCAGAAAGGGGTAGCGACTTACCAAGGTCTCTAAGTAGCAGAGCTGCCCTTTGAAACCAGAACTTTGATTCTAAACCTAGTGCTCTTAACTTCTCAGCTTCTGGAATGATGAAGTTCAATCCTTCATCCACTGAGAAAGATGAGGAATTTGTATCAGGAACTCAAAGTCTATAACTTGTACTGTCTTTGTATCATAGCAACATAGAACTTAGAACTCAGAATGTTGGAGCTGCATGGGACCTTAGAATTGTCAAGCAATTGCTATTAATAAGAGAAAATGGTCAATAACTGTTCATTAAATGTCATTTTATTGTGTGTCAGACACTGCTAAAATCTGGGGATAGAAAGACATAAGATATTCCCTGCCCTCAAGGAGCTTACAGTCTAAGGAAGACAACATATAAACAAATATGTACAAAAAAGAGTTATATGCAGGATAAAATGGGGAGAAACCACAGAGAGAAATCATTAGTATTAAGGGGTATCAGGAAAGGCTTCATGTAGAGAGAGATTTAAGCTGAGTCTTGAAGGTAGTCAGGAAACTGGGAAGTGGAGAGCAATCCAGGTTAAAAAACAAAATAAACTATAGAGTAAGTAGAAAAAGTGAGGTGTGTGAGGAATATTATGGAAGTTATGACTGTATCATGGAGTCCATGGAGGGAGGACCAAGTTGTGAGAAGTTTTAGAAGTCCAAGGATTTTATATTTGGTCCTAGAAGTTTAGGGAATTATTTGGAATTCGAGTAGGAATGTGACATGGTTACCCCTAAGAATTAGAAAACTCACTTTTATAGTTGAGTGGGAGATGGGATTAAGTGGGCACTTGAGTCTTGAAACTGAGAGGCCAATCAGGAGGCTGTTTCAATAATCACGAGGTGATGGGTGCCAAGATACAGGATGTGTGAATGGAGAGAATAGAGTAAATGAGAGAGAAGAGTTGAGGATCCCATTGAGCTTGGGAGTCTAGGTAACTGGGAGGATGAAATTGCCTTTGATAGCAGTATGGACATTCTGATGAGGAGAGGGTTTAGAGAGAAAGATTAAGAGCTCTGTTTTGGACATGATGAGACTGAGATTCCTATAGGACATTTATTTCAAAATATCTAATTGAGGGTGTGAGACTGGAACTCAGATGAGAGTTTAGGGAGGGATAAATAAATTGCAGAATCATCTGCAGAGAGATGATAATTGAACCTGGGGCAACTGATGAGATTATTTCCCCTGGTCTTCCCATTTCTGTTTGGGTTTAAGAAGCTCCTGGCAAAACCAGAGCTTCTGTCTCAAAGTCCATGGAGTTGAGAGCTCATTTTATGTCTTCCATTGACTTCCTTGCTTAGTTGATAGTGGTGGGGTAGAATGTTGGGTAAATTAAACAAAATATGCAGGAGGCAAAACAGCTGATGTTGGTTGCTCTGAGCACCAAGTTGATATTTCAATCATTCAATAACATTAAATGCCTACTATGTGTCAACCACCATGCTAAACTCTGGGTATACAAATAAAGACAAAAACATTATCCCTACTCTCAAGGGATTCAAATTCAAATTAGAGAGGCAACATGCAAATAGCTATTTATATATGAGTATAAATGTAAAATCTAGAGTAAATATAGAAAATGCAGAACATAAGATTTTAACTGAGACTTGAAGGAAGCTAGGAGGTGGAAGGTAGCAGAGAGAGCATTCTAAGATATGGGGGACACCAATGAAGAGGTACAAAGTCATAAGATCGATTGCCCCAAGTGAGAGACAGCAAAGGAGGTCAGTTGTTACTGGATCAAAAGTTCAATGAGATGTATATAAAATGTGTAAAGACTAGAAATCAAGGCAAAAAGAGGCCAGGTTATGAATGACTTTAAAAGCCAAAGGATTTTACATATGATCCTGGAGGCAATAACAGGTTGTTCAGCCCAATTGAGAGAGTACTCAGTGATCAAACTGGCTCTTAAGGAAGTGCTTAAGTATCATTCTGCCATGTCCCAGAAAGAACATCTTTTTATTATTATGGTCTCATTCCTGGGGTTGATGTTTCTGGGTGGGGAAATACCCTTGACTTTTCAAGTCAAGGCAATGATAAGCCTGGTTAAATCCTATGTTGTTGTGAACACCCCAACTGGCCCAGTCCCAGCTGACTGGCAACCTACAAAGGCTGGAAGCTGCTGCCTCTGTGACCTCAGCCCTGCCTAGTCCCAATTCTTTGTTTATCCTCTCTCTCAGTGACCTCATTAGCTCCCCTGGGGTTTAATTATTGTCTCTGAGCCAACATCCCCCTCCCCACTATACTCTCTGATACTCCCCCAATTAACACTGGAGTAGAGCTGTCCTTGCTGATGATTGGAGGGTAAGTGGATCAAAGACCATAGTATTTTTTAGTCCCTTATGGCTGAAACACTTAACCTTTTCTCATTCATCTTCAAGTGCCTCCATCAGACCTGGATGAAGACCAGGACCTCAACCCAGACTATTATCATCTGTCCTTGCCACCCCAGTCTTCTTGCTATCAAGCCCCACCTTCCCAACTACCTCTTTTTTTCTCAGGGTAGTCACTAGAGATGCCTCATCTTTCTCTGGGGATCCAAGAACACTGTCCTTGTTCCAGCTCCATCCCTTTATGCTGACTGTCCCCCAACCTGAAATACTCTTCTTCTCACCTCCTCCTTCTGACTTCTTTCAAGACTTAACTCAAAGCCATCCTTCTGCAGAAAGCTTTCCTCTTCTGTTCCCCATCCCCAACACTGCTAGGGTCTCCCCTCTAAGATTATTTTTCATATCTATAGCTACTTGCATATTCTATCCCCCAGTGATGGCAATACTTTTGTCTTTCTTTGAACGCTCAGTGCTTAGCATGGTGTCTGATACATGCTAGGTGCTTAATAAGTGTCTGACTGGTTGGATTAAGGCTGCCTATAGCATCTTCCGAGATGCTGATAATATAGGCCACTAGATAAAAATTGTAAGATGGTTCAAATGATATAATCTTGGGCAAGCCACTTCTCCCTGGACCTCAGTTTCTTCACTTGTCAAATGAGGAAATTGTCTAAATGACTCCTTCCTGTTCATTAGGCACAAGATTGGGAAGAAGAAGCTTAGGTGTAGCAGAGACAAAAAGCACAAGGACACTCAGACTGCTCTGACCGGTGTAAGCTATTACTCTAAATTTCATTTGGTTCCATTATACAAGCCCTTAGTAGATTCTAGGAAGGGATCAGGTTGGGTGCTGAGCATAAATTCAAAAAATGAAGCGATCCTTGCCCCCACGGAGCTTACATTCTATGGATCTATACAAACTTTTCACAGATAAGTCTTAGGATTTATTTGTCATTTCTAGTGTAAAGAGTATGAAAACCGACCATCCTATAGCCTGCAAACCTTTTAGATACCCTACAGTTCAAGACTGCATAGGAAATCATACTCCCTCCCTGTTACCTGCCAGGTAACTTTTTCTGATCCCTGAGCCACAGCCAATCTTCCTATTTCCTCAGAAGTCCTCCCCTGTCTCCCATTATTCCTTATTCAAAGTCTATTTTATTCTTCTCTTTCACCTGGGATCAGCTAAGTGACCTAGTAGATAGGGCTCTGAAGATCTGAGTTAAAAATCTAATTAAGCTGTGTGACCCTGAATAAGTCATTTAACTACTTCTCTGCCTCAGTTTCCTCAACTCCAAAATGGGAATAATAACACCCTACTTTACAGGGTAAAGTATGGTAAAAATGAAATTATATTTGTAAAGCACTAGTACAGTTTCTGGCACATAGTAGGCACCCAATACATTCTCATTTCCTTTTCCCTTCCCCTTGGGCCCATTGGATTAGAATCAATGACCATAGTTACATAATTATAACTTCAAATAGTGTGAATTTGGATATATGCAACCAACCACTTCAGGAAATTAATCATTTGCACTCCTCAAGACCTAGCTGTATACCAGTCACACTGTGACAATGGGTCACGTGAAGGATAACAGGAATGTGAATTTAGAGTGGGGAAGGACCTGAGGAAATATCTAGTCTGATTCTCTCATTTCACAGATGAAGAAATGGAAACTCTGAGAAAATAAATGTCAGACCCAGGTCTCCTGACTCCAAACTGAGGATCCTTTCCAGAGAAATTAGGTGACACAATGAATGGGGGTGCTTGTGCCTGGAGTAAGGAAGACCAACCTGAGACACTCACTTAGCTGTGTGACCCTAGGCAAATGACCTAAACATCTTCCTGTTTTAGTTTTCCTGGCTGTAAAATGGGGATAAATAAAAGCACCTACTTCACAGGGTTGTTTTGGGGGCCAAATGAATTCACATAAGTAAAATGCTTTGCAAACCCTTAAAGTATGAAATAGCTAGTTATTCACTGTGAATTAGGGAGATTTAATAGTTTTGTCCTTCAGCATAGGAAAAATTAGAAAAGTAGCTTCATGCCATAAAGAATTCTGGTCTTGAAGTGACAGAGTCTAAAGCCTTTATTGCTATAAAGGGGTTTTAGAGAGCATCAAAACCAAATCCAATTTACAGAGGAGCAGGCAACAGAAAGTTCCAATGGGAGATTGAATGACTTGTTCAAGGTCACTAAATTAGGATTTCATCCTTGTTCTTTGACTCAAAACCCAGGGTCCTTTTCATTATATCCTTCTTGACTCACATACTATAGAGTTAGGGGAACTGAGTTCTAATCCTTGATTTGGCATTAATTTACTGCATGGGATTGGATACATCATTCCCCTTTAAACCTGTTTCTCATTGTACAATAGTAGTCAAGGTCATTTTTGCCCTATTTAGCTCAGTGTTATTTGGATGGAGGAAAGTGGTTTCCAAACTTAAAAATACTATGGAAAGTGTAGTTATCATCATCATCACCACTTTGTATTGGTTGTCATTGTTATTCCATCAGTACTTTGTTTCTCATTCTCTTATATTTTCTAGGTCATCTCTTTCTTCCTCTTTCCAGTCTAGTGTGTATCAGTGACTATGGACCAGCATCTAACCAGTTCTCTTGATGAACTTGTAGAACATGAGCTAAGGAAATTTAAGAGGAAACTCTATCACATTGCACTAAAGAAATGTTATAAGCCCATTCCTTGGGGCAAATTGGAACCTGCCCACTGTGATGATCTTGCTCAAATGTTGGTCAAGTATTATGGAGAAAAGTATGCTCTGGAAGTTACGCTGAAGGTTCTAAAAGCCATTCACCAGCAAGATGTGGCCAACATGCTTCTTAAGAAAATCCAACAAGGTGAGTTAGATCTGGTGCTGAAGTTCTCCTGTTGCCTTTCACTATGATGGCTCCATGGAAAGGGACCACTTGTCTTCTTCCAAGGATGCCATCCATTGATGATGGAGATAGGGGAGCCTTTACAGTCTTAGCCTTCAGACAAGCTCCTAGCCTAATTAGCGCCCTAGTCCTTTTCCCTCCTTAGGCTTAGAGACAGACCAAAACCATGTTCCCTTTCTACTCTTCTGGGAACACAAGAACTATAGATACATTTCTGATCAAGATAGAGATTCAGAAACTGTTTTAAAGGTTCAGTTGAGAAAGGAATGCTAGAGGCAGGATAAGGCTATAGGCAAAGTCCTGAACAATAATTACTTTAGCTGAAGAATTTCACAGGGTTTCTCAGTACTGCAAACATTCCCAGAGAGCTTGGAAGGCAGTAGATACCAGACCATCAGATCTCCAAAGTTGACATGATTTTCCATTTCTTTCCCCAGCTCATGAGGAACTTGGGCAAACAGGGTTAGGTTAGACCCATTTCCCTGAGTTCAAATCTGGCCTCAGATATTTATTAACTGTGTGACCCTGGGCAAGTCATTTAACCTGTTTGTGCCTCATTTTCCTCATTTGTAAAATAAGCTGGAAAAGGAAATGGCAAGAAAACCTCATTTGGGATTGTGAAGAATTAAATTTGACAGAAAGAACTGAACAATTACATTTGTTATTGTTGTAGTGAATAATTTTATATTTGCAAGACATTTTTCATCCCAAGAGCCTAGACAGGAACTGAAGTGGTTAAAATAATGACAATTGCCAGCATTTATATAGTGCTTTAAATTTTGTAAAACACTTTGCTTGTCCTGGTTCACTCTCACAACCACTCTGGGGGAAGGTTGGTATTGTTATACCCTATTTTACAGATAAGAAAACTGAGGCACAGAGTCACACAATTAGTAAGCATCTAAAACCAGATTTGAACTCAGCTTTTCTTGCCTCCAGGCCCAATATTCTATCCTCTATACCACTCAACTCAATAGAGACTGGATGACCATTTGTTGGGGGATATTTTGGTAGAAAGTCTTCCTATTTAGGTGCAGTTTAGGGAAATCTCTGAGATTATGGAGTGGAGCTAGTGGATTTTAAAACCCATTTTACAGAAGGGGACATAGGTTTAGTAGAATAATAATAGTAGTAGTAGTAGTAGTAGTAGTAGTAGTAGTAGTAGTAGTAGTAGTAGTATAGGTATCAGACCTGGAATTTGAACCCATATCTGCTCTGTTTACTCCTTAATTTGTTGTTGTACAATTGTGCTTGACTCTTCATGACACCATTTAGTGGGATTATCCTTGTAAAAGATCCTACATTGATCTTTCGTTTCCTTCCCCAGCTCTTGAGGAACTTGTGCAAACAGGGTTAAGTGCCTTGTCTAGGATCACATAGCTAGTAAGTGTCAAGACTGAGTTTGAACTCATCTTTCTGATTCCAGGCCTGGTGCTCTATTCACTGTGCCACATAGCATCCAATTCACATAAATCTGATTCACTTGCATGTCATGGTATCACCTCCCTGATATCGTGATCCTCTTCCAGAACAAAAGATAAGCAACATCTGGGCACTTTGGCACCACCTAGTGTCTCTTACTCATTATTCGGCTGCTCAAATAAAAAAAAACCTTCATTCCTCATATGTTTATAAGGTTACAAACCAGAAAGAAATAGTATGATGTAGCAGACAGAATGCTGAACTGGAAGTTAGGAAATCTTGTGTTCAAATTCCACTTCTAAAACTACCAATATGGGGAGCCTGTGTCTCTCACCTAGATTTCTTCACTTTAGTTTAGCATTCTTTCTATATCATGAGAGCTGCCATTCTTATTAAGTTAAATCTTATTAAATGATTCAATGTCAAAGTCAGAGGATCCTGGGAGTCTGTAATCAGACCTTTGGATTAGGTCAGGTGATTGGAGGGCAGATTGCTTCTGAGGAAGCCTATGGTCTGTTGGAAAGTATTTGGACAAGTCCTCTCTTTTTGAGACTCTATTTAGCTTCTGTAAATTGATCCTTAAGCATCTCTTCTGTGATGGGATCAATCTCCCTCCCTAAGCCCAAAGTAGAATATTTTTGTTTCATCATTAACAAGGAAGAATTCCATTTCCTTCCTTTTCAGAAGGAAGCGATGAGAATGATGATGACAAAGACGAAAGTGATGAG
Organism: Macrotis lagotis; assembly: GCF_037893015.1. NCBI lineage: Eukaryota > Metazoa > Chordata > Mammalia > Peramelemorphia > Peramelidae > Macrotis > Macrotis lagotis. The sequence continues at coordinate 801,087,812 of NC_133658.1, forward strand.
GGTGAAAGTGAAGAAGATGAAACAGATGATGATGAAGAGGATGAAAGTGATGAAGATGATGAAACAGATGATGATGAAGAGGAGTGAGATGGCAAAGGAAAACACTGGGAAAAGAGATGTTGATACAGAATAATAAAATCTTATACTCAGGTCACAGGGAATGGTTAGAGAATCAACAAAATATAGAATTTGAAAATCATAGAAATTGCATTAAAATCTTGAGATCATTGCCTCTAAAGACATGTCACAGGGATGTGAGATCACAGAGCTGAAAGACTCCTCAGCTCATCTAACTTGATTAATACCTGAGAATCCCCTTTACGACATTATCTGAGTAGATCATCCAGTTTTTCGAATCCTTGGGGGAACTTACTCCTAAAGCAGTTGATTGCACTTTAGGATACCTCTAACTGTTAGGAAATTTCTCCTTTATATCAAGCCTAAATTTACTCAGCTTTCTCCTTCTTTACTCCCCAGTTCTTTGCTCTGGGCACAAACTAAAGGAACCCACTCCACTACAGAAGTGTACTTCGATACTATGAAAGTCACATAAAACTTCCCCAAACTGTTCTAGATTAAACACCCAATTCCTTCAACTTAATCTTCTGTTGATCTTGAACTTGAGGCTTTCCATTTTCCTGGTCATTCTGTCAAGTGAAACCAAGTATTTGTTAAGTACTTAATATACGAAAAGAGAAAATCCTTACCTATCCTCAAGAAGCTTATATTTTACTGAGGGAAGGCAACCCATAAAAGGGAGAAGAAAAGTGGGGGGGATAGGGAACAAAGTAGGAAGGTATCCAAATGGGGCTTAAAGGGGAAGTCCAGGGAATGAAAGATAGATCTTTTCTCTAAATGGAGTCTTGGGGAATAGATCTTTGGGTGAGGGATGGATAGGAAGGAAATTTAGCAGAAACTAGATGTTCTGGGAATTCTCTGAACTCTGATAAAGGTTTTTCAGGGGTTACAGAGATAGAAATGGAGCTTCTGGGAGGTAATTGAAGTGGGAACCCCCACTTCTGAAGAATCCCAGGAGATGTTAAAATTGCACTTGATCCTCCTTTCCCAAAAATTTTGGAAGAAGGATAGCCTTCCCCATTTTCCTTCAAATCTCACCATCTGCAGTAGGCCTTCCCCTTCCCCCCACAGCCCCCTCCCCAGATTTATATATCTATATCTATATCTATATCTATGTCTATGTCTATGTCTATGTCTATGTCTATGTCTATGTCTATGTCTATGTCTATGTCTATGTCTATGTCTATGTCTATACCTATACCTATACCTATACCTATACCTATACCTATACCTATACCTATACCTATATCTATATCTATATCTATATCTATATCTATATCTATATCTATATCTATATCTATATCTATATCTATATCTATATACAGTTGTTTGTATATTTTCTCCTCTATTTGAATAAGTTCTTACCTTCAGGGATCCTGCTCTTTACTTCCACGTAAGAAGCATGCCTAATATATGGCTTGCTTTTTTTTTTACCAGTGTTTGATTTTTTCCCCATTTTCAGTAGTAGGCCCAGAAGTACACTTCAAAGTTCTCATAGTTCATTCTTGCCTGAGAGAGCCAGTTTTTCCCTCCCCCCAGGATTAGTGACTTCAGCCAACCAGAGAGCAGACTACCCCATGACACTGGGTCATCTATCTTACTCAGCTGAGTAGCCTTTACCTCCCTCTCCCCCCCCAGGTACCTAATCATAATCTAAAGAAGAGGAATTATAGATGAAGCCATAATTACAGAATTTGAGAAAAGATTTGGCAGCCAAATCCTGGGAAGATTTGGAAGAAGGAACATTAGAAATAAGGACTAAAGCTCAGGAGAGAGAAGCACAGGTTCATACCCTTTACCAGAGCGATGTATTTCAAATTCAATGCTACTGCTGCTAGGACTTGAGTAGGGGGCTAGGGGAGGGGAGAACAGTATGGCTGGAGAGGAGGACGGAGTCCACACTTGCTCTCCTATTTGCCAGCTAATAACAGACTCTTTGAGCAAGGTTCAAAGAACACAATCATGCTCTATGCAGCATGCGACTAACCAACACACTGAAGAGGGTTTTGAGGTGGCAGCTCAGTGTGGTGGAAGGTGTATTTCTGGATCTGATTTTAGAAGTCTAGGGTTCAAATCTTATCTCAGCCATTGATTGTTTTTCTAACTTTAAGTAAATTATTTAATTTCTCTAGGCCTTGGTTTCCAAATATATAAAATGATGACTTCTAATTTTCCTTCTAGTTCTAAATCTATGATCTGATGAAAGCCTCTAGTCTGAGGGGGAGACATAGCCCCTCCGCTCTCCTCAGGAAGGGGGAGTGTGTGTGTGTGTGTGTGTGTGTGTGTGTGTGTGTGTGTGTGTGTGTGTGTGTGTGTCTCTACCTTCAAGGAGTTTCTGGCCTAATGTTTGAAGATAAGGCATTTCTTTGAGAACACCCCATATCTGAGAAAGACACACTTCCTCCTCCCCATTACAAGACAGGCGATATAGCCTGTTTTTAGGATTGATGCCCTGATTTTTAGGGCGTCCCTGGTCTCAAGGTAAAGGTGTACCTGTTCATTGTTAAACTTTCAGTGTGAGCATTTACTCATGTGAGAAGTCAAGACTTGATTTATTGTTTTGATGATTTCTAGACTTCAGAAAATATTAAAATACCGATTAACTTAAGGGTGTGTCGCTGGTACCTCCCCCCCCCCCCCAAGAAAGACAGTAGTTAAACATTTACCTACACACTTTTGTCGAGGTGGAGACAGAATACATGCAAAAAAAAATACCTTCACACCCTCCAAAGTCAAGTGAGAGCTTGAATAATAATAATAAAGTTTGTAAGTTTGTCTTCGTTTTCGAAGAAGACCAAGAGCTTGAAGGAGAGAAATAATGGTAGAATCAAAAGTCAGGTGAATTGTGAAGGCTCCTTAGTGTGAGAGAAATAAAGGAATGTGGACTAGTGGGGGAGGTGGAAAAAAGGTTGCAGAGTTCAGATTTGAAGACTAGGGTTGGAACTCTAGGATTCCAGAAACACTCGCCTGAAGACAGCACCTCTCTCATCATCTCTCTTTCCTCCTTCTCTGACTTTCTACCTGTGTCCATTTTTATTTATTGTCTATCTTTACTTTTATCTGTCTGTCTGTCTTTGTCTTTCCTGCTAGCTAACTCTACATCCAGAGTTAATTTTCTGCTCTCAGCTATTCCTTTCCACCCCTCTTTCTTCCTTCTTCTTTTCTTCCCTCCCTCCCCTTCCCATTCCCTCCCTTCCTTCCTCTCTTCCTTCCTTCCTCTCTTCCTTCCTTCCTTCCTTCCTTCCTTCCTTCCTTCCTTCCTTCCATCCCTCCCTACATCCTTCCTTCCTTCCTTCCTTCCTTCCTTCCTTCCTTCCTTCCTTCCTTCCTTCCTTCCTTCCTTCCTTCCTTTCTTTCTTTCTTTCTTTCTTTCTTTCTTCCTTCCTTCCTTCCTTCCTTCCTTCCTTCCTTCCTTCCTTCCTTCCTTCCTTCCTTCCTTCTTTCTTTCTTTCTTTCTTTCTTTCTTTCTTTTTTTCTTTCATTCATCTTCCTTTCTTCCTATCTTCCTTCCCTCCTCTTTCTCTTCTTTCCTTTTTTCTTTCCCTTCCCTTCTTCTTCCAAAAAAACAAAGAAAATGAACTTTCTCTTTTTTTCTAAGCCTGAGGGCAGAGAAAGGGAGGACCAAAGGAAGGAAAAGATAAAGTCTTAAAGATGAACTTCAGACACTTTACAACTTAGTCCACAGTTAGCTCTACTACTACTACTACTACTGCTACTACTACTACTACTACTACTACTACTACTACTACTACTACTACTACTACTACTACTACTACTGAAATGGTTAAAATTTTCCTGGGACTTTGACATGTCTTGCCAAAATCCTAGGATCCTGGAATCTTATTTTAAGTAATCACAGTGGTAGTAACCCAGTCACCAAATCACATTCTCAGAATTTCCCTTGGCTCTTCACTCTCCTCATAGTTGGTTTCCAAATCTTGTCTCAAATTCTGTAATGCCACTCATATTCTCTTTGTGGTGTATAAATAGTCATGGATGATCAGTACCTCTGAATGTTTGTCAAACCCTTTTCAGAGCTGCTCATCCACTCTCACCTATGAATCCAACAAATTATAGTTTACACAGCCATATTCCAATAAAGTCTTCTTGGTAGGTTTTGACTTTTGACTAAACTAGATTGTGTGTAACCAATAGAATTCAAACCCATCAATAAATCAGGTGGGTCAACCCCAGGTATGTGAAGAATCCCCCAGCTAAAATGGGTGAAGAATCCCCCAGCTAGAATGGGTAGATGAGAACAATTTATTCCTTTTTTTTTTTAGTTTTTTTTTTTTTTGCAAGGCAAATGGGGTTAAGTGGCTTGCCCAAGGCCACACAGCTAGGTCATTATTAAGTGTCTGAGACTGGATTTGAACCCAGGTACTCCTGACTCCAGGGCTGGTGCTTTATCCATTGTGCCACCTAGCCGCCCCATGCGCCACCTAGCTGCCCCAAGAACAATTTATTCCAATGACCCACTGCATCCCAGGCCATCACCAGTAGTGATGATTGTCTTTTTTTCAATTGATATTTCATTTTTCCAATTACATGTTATGAAAGTTTTTCAACATTCATCCACATTCATTTCCATATAATTTCCTTCCACCTTCCCTTTCCACCCTGCTTCCCTCAGGGAGGTGGTCAGGTAAATATTGTACATACACATTTATGTTTAACATGTTTCTTACAGATTTTGACTTTTGTCTTGACTCTGGAAAAGAAAGTGAGGCTGATGACTTTATGCAATTTTGCCTCACAAAGTAATCAAGTGTTGATGGCTCTGGGATTCCTCATTCATTTGGGATTTTTCTTAGAAAACATTGATGTCTTTTTTTTTTCCTATGACCTCTATCTGGGCTAAAGTTTTTGTTCTTCATTCTCAAAGAAGACCATGACATCAGGGAGGTGACGCCATGACAAGCTTGTGAATTGAGGGAGGGAATGCTGTGCTGTCACCAGCCTCACTTTCTCCTCCCCAGCCATTCAGGTTCAGTGGCCAGCTATGGACTGGAGATGACCCTGGATGTGAGGCAATTAGGGTTAAGTTACTTGCCCAGGGTCATACAGCTAGTTAGGGTCAAATATCTGAGGTCGGATTCGAACTCCCAGTCTTCTGACTCTAAGGCCAGTGCTCTATCCAGCACACCTATTTGAATTGCTTGCAGTCTGAATAGCCGAGTAGCTAGGTTGTGGGGGCTGATTGCTAGGTTGACTGCAATGATGCAACTACCCTCTGAAATAAAGTTGGAGAAGGATTCATGCATTACCCTCACTGAAGAAAGACTGGAGCTTTAAAGGACTGGTGTTGCATTGCATTGTTCACTCCTGTTGAGCTGGTGATCCAAAAGAGACTCCAAATCAATTAACTTTAAGGCTTAGTATAAGGTCGGGGTAAGGTCTGAGAAAGGTCACCATGGAATCAGAAAACTTGGGCTTAAATGCCACCTTCAGTATTTACTACCTACGTGTCTTTGGGTAAGGCACTTACAAACTCTACCATACCTCTTCTTTACACCTCCCAGCTACACATATGATGGGATATGTCCAGAGAAATGTGCATATTCTTTGGCTTCAATTCCTGCCTTGGTTTCCATCTGTAAAATGAAGACTTGGTGATGTCTAGGGTTCCTTTTAGCTCTGAATCTAGAATTTTTGGATGATTTAGGTCAGCATAAATGTCTTTCTGAATATAGCTTCCATTAGTTCTTGTCTCTTCAACTGTGGCTGCATTTTGAAGTGGCTAGGTAGTACAATGGATAGTGCTGGGTTTGGAGGTGGGAAGTCTAGAAGTTTAATCCTGTCCTCAGATGCTCAGTTTTGTGAATCTGGGCAAGTCTACTGGTGGGACTTATGGGCCTCTTGACCTCAACCTCAGTTTCCTCACCTGTAAAATAAGAATAATGATAGTACCTATCAGGACTATTGTGATGATTGAATGAAATGACATGAGTAAAATACTCTGCAAACCTTGGAGAACTGTATGGATGCTGCCATAATTATTATGCATCTTGTCAGTGATTGGCATGTACATATTGGCACACACATACCTACATGTGTGTGCATATGAGTATGTATACAATAAATAAAGCCTTGCATTGATCTCTGCTTGATAATCCAAATTAGTGTGGTACAACAGTTATCATAATGGAAAAGTTTAACTTTCTTTTAAATTTATCCTTTCTTGCCTTAGTTTTCTTAAACCTTAAAATGGGTGTAAGCTTAAGAGACAGAAAAACTAGGATCAGGCAGATTCCCTGCCAGAAGCCAGATCCAAGAACAGACTGGTGTTCAATAAATGATTGTTGAATTCAATTGGATTGAACTTCCATGAAGACACTTAGAGAGATGGATGCCAAGGAGGAGGCACTGCAGACTGACCGGCCACTAAGGTGCAGATGTCTCTCAATTATTCCCTGGCATAGCTTAATTGGGAATAGGATGGTTTAAAATGACATCTAGAAAGTTGGACCAGATGCTAGTGATTGTTTTTTGAGCCCCCTGAGTTCTAGGAAAACTGGGGTGCTTGGCCATTGTAGGGATCATGGCTTGGGAGATTTGGATAGACGTGGGGAATTCCCGCTGATTCAGGACTTTGGCTTAGAGTTGGAGCCAGAAAGTGAGCTCAGACATCAACCAGTTGAATCTTTTCATTTTATGGATGAGGGAGTTGAGATCAGCAGAAGTTAAGTGACTTCCCTAAGGTCACACAGGTAGGAGTATCAGGTCCTATAATGGCCACATCCACCAGTTGATGAACTACAACAGCCTGTGTGATCCAGGCTCTGGGCTGGCTCCATTTTCAGAAGCCAGTCACTGTTTCCTGCAGACTTGGAGGAGAATAAAAAGACTTCCTGGCAGAGGTAAGCACTTTCAAGATCTCCCTCTCTGCTCCAATCTGCCTGGATCTGGAGCTTTTGTGAATTGCTTAGTCTCTTTGCTGATGACTTGATGGGAGAATGACCCACTACTCTGTTTTGAGAGGTAGTGAGCTCTCCATAATTGGAGAATTTCAATGAAAACTGGGTAATCGCTTCTTGGGTGGAATGGAAGACTATGCTGATTACAGTGATAGCAGTAAAAGCTCAGTCCTTAACAGCAATACAGGGATATATCAAGGGAAATGTGCACATTCTTTGACTTCCATCCTTCGGGTCATGGGATATGCTAAGGAGTTTTCTAGTTGGCTTTGGTGCCAGGAAGACCAATGATTCAAACTTTTGCATACTAAAGGATCAATATCCCTCTTCATCAGCCTTTTTTTTTCTGCTTTCCTTTCTCAGCATCTACTGAAACAGAAACCACTTGAAGTGGGGGTGAGGGAGAAGCAGAGGCTTCTATTGCTTTATCTCCCCATCCTAAGGTGTGTGTGTCCCATAGTAGCTACTTCCATTCTTTGCTGATTATAAATGAGGGTACTCCTTGATATGGAAGTGTCTTGGCCATCAAGCTCCTCTGAGATGGCACCTATAGGTGCCTACACCTGTAGGTCCTGGAGCTGGTAATTGCAGCTGAATCTGGTGAGGATGCAGTGTAGACACTGGGCAACCTCCTTAATCCAGTTCAGCATTGGATTAACCCAGCCTATCAATAGATTGACCTATCAGATGACCTATCAGCTGGTCAAGGAGCTAGTCCCCTGGAACAAGGAAGTAATGAGATGTCAGCCTCAGAAGGAAACTTATTGAGTTCTTAAAGAATCAAGAAAAAGATTCCTCAGGCCAGGCATCTTGAGGTACCCCCTCCCCACTCCAGCCACAGGCATTCCCTATCTTTGTGTTCTCAGGTAAAGCCCAGGTTCCCCTAAGGATTGAGTGATATACAAAGGGAGGATGTGCCCCTGGTTTTGTAGGAAAAATTTATATCTTCTCTTCCCACTATACCTTCTGTAAAAAGTTCCTTGAGATCAATGGATCAAATGAGAGTAGGGAGACTATTGTTCATTGTTTAAGTCCTGTCTGGTTTTTTGTGACCCCATTTGGAATTTTCTTAGCAAAGAAACTGGAGTAGTTTGCCATTTCCTTTTTTAGCTCACTTTACAGATGAGAAAATTGAGGCAACAGGGTTAAGTGCATGGAGATATCAATTGGTTAATTGATATTATGAAGAACATACCAGATAGGGACTCATGAGGAACAGTGCTAAAGACCCCCCAGCACTTCCTAGAAGGCTGAGGGGAGAAGCTGTCAGTGGCTAATGCGGATGGTGGTTTGGAGAATCAGCCTAGAAGGGGTGCTACACAGGGGAGTTTAGAAAGTATTCCTACTCTGGTCTGGATTGTACTAGATGGAACCCTTCCAGCTCTGAGATGCTGTGATCCTGCTTTATAGCTTCCAGGTTGCTCTGGTTCCTAATCCATTGTACCCTACTTCTAGCTCTTCCTTAGAGGTGCCAAGTATTGGGTGTAAGACCACCTGAATTCAAATCCAGCTTCAGATACTTACTAGCTCTGGGATGCTTAGCAAATCACTTAACTCTGTCTAGCTTAGTTTCCTCAACTGTAAAATGGGCATCATGATAGGATTTCCCTTCTCGGGGTGCTTGTGAGGATCTAATGAGATAATATTTGGACCCTCTCTTCCTCTGTGATAAAAAAGGGCTTATAATGTTTTAAGGCTTACATATACTTTTCTCACAACCACTATGGTAGGTAGTTTTTTTTTTTTTTTTTTGGCTTCCATTTAGAGAATACTGCTGCTGCTGCTGTTTGTTCTTCGATCTCAAAAAAAGACCATGACATCTGGGAGGTAATGCCATGACATACTTGTGAATTGGATTTGAGTGAAAGGGGGTTGTGCTAAGTCACCATTTGGATCTAGTGGACAAATATGGATCAGGATGACTGGAGATAGCCCTGGCTGGAAGAGGAAGACTTGATTTCTGAAGTATCAGAGTTGAGATTTGAACACAGGTATACTGACTATGTCTGGTATTTTTCCTATTCAGTCAGGTTGCCCCACAGCTCTGGATCCCACCAACACCCTCCCTCTGACCTCATAAGGCCCTTTATATACTGTCATCTTATGTGTTTCTATGTCTGATTCCAGAAAGTGTAGATGGGACAGTGAGAGAAGAAATGAGTTGGTATAAAATCAAGTAAGTGTAGAGATGGTGGGGGAGTCCAAGTTGTGCAACTACTGATTTCTATCTGATACTCCTGGGAAACTAATCAATGAGAACATTTCACATTTCTTTTTAGCTCTTTACATTTTACAGAGTATGTATAAGCATTTTTTTTCATTTTTTTTGTTTAAGTATTTTATTACCATTTTAAGGTAATAGGAAAAAACCAAAGCCTGGTAAGACAAAGCAATTTGTAAGAATCCCTATCATCCATGTCCTAGTGCATCTATTCCATTTAGTGAGACCAAAAGAAAGAGAAATGAAGAAGGAATACTATAGTTGGAGTCCAAAGACCTGGGTTCAAATCTCAGCTTCTGATACTTTCTAGTTCTGTATCTATGGCAAAATTGCTTTGTCTTGCCAAGCTTTAGTGTCTTCTGTCTTCTGTAAAATGGTAATAATAATAATAATAATAATGATAATAATACTTGTCATACCTGTATATATCACAGAATTGCCAAAGGGCAAGAATTCTATGAAACTTAAATAACTAAAAAGAAATGATTTGTTTTTATTGATGTTTCTCAAGAATATCATACAGAAATTAGCAGCTGCTGAGCTCCTCTCTGCTTGCTCTTATTCCCCATGGAGTCCATTCTAGGTACCAACAATGACCAGAAACTCCATTAGATCTTCTGTCTATGGAGTCTTTTTTTAAAGGTTTTTTTGCAAGGCAAATGGGGTTAAGTGGCTTGCCCAAGGCCACACAGCTAGGTAATTATTAAGTGTCTGAGGCTGGATTTGAACTCAGGTACTCCTGACTCCTGGGCCGGTACTCTATGCACTGCGCCCCCTATGGAGTCTTTGTTAACTTGTTTGATCCAATGGAATGAAAGCAATAAGAATTTATTAAGTATCCTACTATTTGTTAGACACTATGCTAAACATTTTACAAATATTATCTCATTTGATCCTTGAAGTACTATAAATATCTTCATTTTACAATTGGGGAAATTAATAGAGAACTTAAAAGACTTTCTTAGGGTCACAGAGCTAGAAAGTATCTAAGGCTGGATTTGAACTCAGGTTTTCTTGACTCCAGAACCAGTGTTTTATCCACTGCACTACCTAGTTGCCTCCATGGGCTAGAGATTGTCTTTTTTTAAAAAATGTTAATCAGGGGTGGCTAGGTGGCGCAGTGGATAGAGCACCGGCCCTGGAGTCAGGAGTACCTGAGTTCAAATATGACCTCAGACAATAATTACCTAGCTGTGTGGCCTTGGGCAAGTCACTTAACCCCATTCCCTTGCAAAAACCTAAAAAAAATTTTAATCACACTCAGGAAGGCAGAAAATTGAGCTATGGGGCAGGAAGGTTGCAACGGCTAGCAATAGCCTTAATGAGGGTACCAGTATGTCTCCTTATTTAAGGCTTCCTGTGACCTGTATATAAAAAGTAGACTAGGGTAGGCTTCTAATTTAATGATTTCCAATAGGTTTTCACTGATCAGTACTCTCCAGAAGGGAGAAGCCAGAGGAGATAAGGCCTCTTTGAATCAATGCTATATGATTCTGGGGAGTCTGATTACCTGTGTAATAGGTGGATCCTGGCCAGTAGGGACATAATCACCTGGGCTAGGGGCATGCTGAAGGATATATTCATCTGCAGATTACATTGATTGGCATTGGTTGTGTCTGACAATAATAGCGTGGAATTCTCAAGGTGAGACAGAAAAGGGGATTATGACAACTAAATTACATACACACACACACACACACACACAATTTTCCTTGAGGCTATGATAACTGCCAGGCTGCAGTGGAACAGTCTGAAGTCTTTTTACCAGTACCTGCTAGGGATAGGATGCTGGCATATTGGAGCTGAATATGAATGATGTTCTGGGAATGGTACCCAGGTAAACGTGCTTCTTCTCTTGCCCACAGGGTTTCAAGACCCAAGTTGTTTATGCCCTCAGGATCCTTCACATCTGCTGATGTGAAAGAGTATAGAGAAAACTAAATGAATGCACCAGAAAAAAGCTAGAAATTTGAGAAGTGGAAGAAAGAGAGAGAGAGAGAGAGGTAGAGACAGTCAGAGACAGAGAGATATACAGAAACAGATGAAGACAGAGACAGATAGATAGACAGATGGACAGAGACAGAAACAGAGTCAGATAGAGGGAGGAGAGAGGAGAGAGGAGAGAGGAGAGAGGAGAGAGGAGAGAGGAGAGAGGAGAGAGGAGAGAGGAGGGAGAGAGAGAGAGCTCATCCCTAGATGCAGTCAGTCTTCAGAGTCCACATTACCTTGGAAGATGCATTCAAAGTTCCTGGATCACACCAAGAGACTGACTTTGACCCCCTGAGAGGTTTTTACTTTTATTGGAAAAACTCTGGGATGTTCACTTTGTCAGATCCCTGTGAGAACAGCTAGGAGGGAAACTTCCCATAGACAAGAAGAGGAAGGGGACTATTGTATTGTGTTCATTAATGTTACTTTATTGATTTCTAATACTATGATAAAAATACTATGAGAAAATTTTTGTAAATGAATCAATGAAACACAAACCAATACCATCACAGACATCTTGAAGGCAGGAATCATCTCACTTTTGTATGTGTTTCTAGCACCTAACATAGTTTAATGCCTGGTACACTCTGCAGAAGGTGCTTAAGAAAAGCTTATTGATTTAATAAATATAATAAAAGGAAGCAGCTTTCCTGGTAAGATGGAACTGAACCACATGTCTGATCAGGGCTTTTTATATGTGAATTACTCAGATTAGGAGACAGATGACAAGCACCCACAATAGGGGAGGGTTAGGAGGAAAAAGGCAATCAGCTTTCTGAGCATCAGAGAGAGCCAAGTCATTATCTTAGAGTGCCCTCTGATGTTGAATGGCATATTTAAGAGATAGGGATAATTTTGTTTAATTGACTAACATCATTTGGTATGTGCTATTGACTACAATATTCCCTGCTGATACTCCTTAGTGACTTTCTCAATATTTTTGTTTGTCCTTTCCTATGTTAGTGTGTCTCCAGGGGGAATCTCACATTGCTGAAGGTCTTAAGACACAACATATATCAGAATTGGGCAATGTTAATTCTTATACAGTATATAATGGTGACATTCTTGATGACACCCTTTTTGGTCCTCTTTCTTTTTACAGAGATTGATTCCCTTCCCCATAGACATATCCCACCTTGATCATACACAGTTGAGCCAGTTCCATCAGTGTCACCAGTTTTATTGGACTCCAGCAAGACAATATAGCACATATTTCATGCAGACTATGAGTATATCTTCACAGTCCCTCAGAAGGAAGTTCCTTCCTTGGCAGCTCTTTTGGCAGCGGCTCAGGGACTAAGGGGTTGGGCAACCCTTCATTACATTCTGTCCTGGGTACTTCTGGGATCTCAGCCACAGCAGGCAGCTCCTGGCCTACGGGACCTTGATCCTTATCTGAATCCCCAGTGGTGGCGGCGGGTTGAGCTGGGTTGGTGGGTTGGACTGGGCTCCTGGGTTGGACTGGGCTCCTGGGTTGGGCTGGGGTCCTAGAAAGGAGAGAGAACTGGTCACTGTGGAGGCCATAGAGGGATGGCCATGGCCAGGAGCCAAGCACATACTATCTGATGAGTTGTAGCCTAACAGGGAGCACCCCAGGGAGACCCAGGAAGATGGCACCTAACTGGAGATCCAGTTAGAGAGCTGTTAAGAACAGCATATTCTCAAAACTAGAACTGGGACTGGGGTTAGGGTTTAGCTGTTCAATGCACTTGCCAATTGATTATAACTTGCCCGTGGCCCAAAAGAACAGATTCCCAATGACATGGTGATGATACTATACCAAGACTCAGTGTCCTCTGGAGGGTGAATCTGGTCCTACCACTTGGCTTAGGCCACTTACTCCTCTTTCAAGTTAGCCTGGCAGGTCCCTTCCAAATTGGAGCACAAATGAAAACTCCAAGAGCTCATACTATTGCTGTTTCCTCACTTTGTCCCATCTTCCAAGGTCATTAAAGCATGTTTTCTAAAGTGTTCTTTTCCCCCCTTCTGAAGCCTTGTTCCTCTCCCTAGCAAAGTGAGCATGAAAGGCCCAACCCTTTCAATTTACATTTGAGGAAACTGAGCCCCAACGAGGGGAGGTTACTTTTCCAAAGTCATCTGACATCTCAGGGTGTGAGGAGGGGGTGGCCTAATTACCCCTATTTAACAGATAAAGAATGAGTATCACCTTATCTGCATAATAATCTTTGGGAGATGGGTAGAGCAAAACACTTCCCCCAAAGAAGGAAAGTGAATTGGCCAAGTTCACACAGCACCTTTTGTGCCTTCCGTTCCAGATGATGTGAGGACTCTGAAGGATGGAAGATATGAAGAAGCCCTTACCTCCTGTTTCCACTGACTCATTTCCCTATTTCTGCACAGTCCTGTGGTCTTTTAGTCATTTTTCCACTTGCCCTCATAGACATTCCCCATAATAGACGTCACAATGCACAAAGATGGCGCCATATGTTGCTGGAGTGAAACCTTAATTCATTTGCCTCCTCCAGTGCAGAAATTCATAGTGCTTTAGAACAGGTTAGGCTGAGGTCTGCTTTGGCACCTTATGATTAAAAAGCACATGTTCAGATCAGAGATATGAAGACTAGACACTGCAACAGATCTGAGATAAACTGAAAAATATTATATAAATATGAGCCATTACTATTGTTAGTATAAGGCATTAAGTCAGGTCTCATAATTTTACAGATGGGGAAATCAAGGTCCACAGCATAAATGAAATGGGAGTAGGAATGCCTTAGTAGTAATCTACATTTATAAAGCTTGATAATTTTTTCAAAGTAAATATTCCCCATATATTTTTTCATAAAGAAAATTGGAAAGGTGTCACAGAATAAGAAATATTGACTCAGAATGAACCATAGAATACAAAATGTTGTAGCTGGGAGGGATGTTAGAACACAACAACAGTGTCCATTTCTATAGGACTTTATAGTTTCCTTGCAATGACCCTGTGGTATAAATAATGAAAGTAGTGTTATTATTAATCCATTTTACAACTGAAGAATTTGGGACTTTGGGATAGTAAGTGATCTGCTCAGGATCACCCTGTAAAAATAGCAGAACTAGAGTTTAAACCTACCTATTCTGACCCCAGTATCACATCAGGGGTTTTTGTATTATAAAGAAACTATCTTTTAACAGACCCCAATTCATCCATCCACCCATCCATCTATACATTCATTCATTCCCTGAACAATTGCTATGTGTGGCAATTAAGGGAAGATAAACAGACGAATGAGATGCAGCCTTTAACCACAAAGAACTCACAGTTTCATAGGAGATATAAGATATACACATGAACAATGACAAAACAGGCAAAATGAGATGATGGTTATAAGAAAAGGAATAGAGAACAAACTGGTAGAATAGAGCATAAACTGTTAGAATATTATATAGAAGACATAGAATATTAAAGTTATAATGTAATTTAGAAAGATGATCCAGTCCAATAACCCCATTTTATAGAGTGAGAAATGGAGTTACAGAGATAGGAGAATGTTAGAATCAATGTTAGAGCTTGGATTAGAACCCAGGACTTCTGACTTCCTGATAGAATTAATTCTCACTTTTTGATCAATGAACACTAATTATTAGATGTTTCTTCTCTTTAGACTGTTATCCAACCAGGAATAAGTAAAAGTACTTTTTACTTGATAGTATTATACAAAAAGACCATTGATTGAGAACTGAAACCTCAAACCAAAATGGTGTCAGGTGAAGAGGCTATGATGAGATGTACTGAGTCAGGTATTCAATTTCCCAATTAGCTATTCCTCATTTCTTTTCAGATTGTAATTCATTGAGGATGATCCAAGAGGGTTTTTTTCTCTATTTTTGGCAAAAATTATACATGTGGGATAAAGTTGGTGAAAGAATTTTGGATGGGTATTTTACAGAAGATTTTTCTAGAAAGTCTTGGATGAGATTGAATGACAAGGTAAGGAGGACTTGTTATCTGAAACACTAGAGAGGATTTTTTCCATTAAGAGATACTACATCCATTTAAGAAGTCTAAATAAGTGCCAAGGTATATACTATAAATAAAATATTTTCTATTTGAATTTTGATGTTTTCGATTTGGAAAATCATGAGGCAATTTGGACATTGAACTCATTAGAATTAGAAGAATTGGAAAATTTTTCATTTCCTAAAATATGTCTGTGCCACTATAAGCCTTATATACTTCTTTGTATTTAATTGTTGTGCCTTAGAATAGGCTTCTTTATGAGGCAGTTTGCTTCCTGACCAGAGGTGCTACTTAGGAAGGTTGGACAATCAGCCTCATAATTGTTTTGGTTGTTTCAGTTGTGTCTGACTTTTTGTGCCCTATTTGGGGTTTTCTGGAGTAGTTTACCATTTGCTGGAGTGGTTTGCCAATTTCCTTCTCCAGCTGATTTTACAGTTGAGGAAACTGAGGCAACAAGAGTTAAGTGACCTGACCAGGATCACAGATAAGAGGTCAGATTTGAATTCAGGTGCCACTGACTTCAGGTGTGGCACTCTATCTACTGTGTCACATAAATTCTAAAAAGGACAGCCATAAAATCACACAATCTGGAAGGGAACTCAAAGGTCATAAAATATAATCCTTACTTGAGTAGGAATCCTCTCAAAGTTTCTATGATAATTGGTCATCCAGTTAACCTCTGCTTGAAGACTTCCATTCATGTGGAGGCAATTCATTCTATTTCTGTACAGTTCTAAATGTTAGTAAACTTTTATTTATATTGACACCATAGCTACCTCTTTGTTGAGCAGTTGAGACATAGAATAATACAGATCTACTTGCCCAGCCTCAACTTGAATTCCTGTCTCCTATTTCCAAATACCTTTTAGACATCTCAAACTGGATTCTTGAAGGCATCTTAAACTCAATATGTCCAAAAATGGAACTCAATTCCCCCCCCCCCCCCAAGTCCTCTCCCATCTTCCTAACTCTCCTAGAACTATCAAGGTCATGATCATCCTCCCTGTCATGCAGACTCACAACCTAGGTGTCATCCCTAATCTTTCTCACCCCTATATATTCAACCAGTTGTTAAGTTCCATTATTTCTACCTTTATAAAACCTCTCCTATAGTCTCCTTCTTTCTTCTGACACTGTGACCCCAACCCCCCACTCCTACTTCCCCCACCCATGCAGGCCCTCATCACTTTACGTCTGGACTATTGCAACAACCTACTGATTGGTCTCTCTGCCACAAGTCTTTCCCTATTCCAGTTCATCCTCCAATCAGCTCTCAGTCATTTCCTCAAAATGCAAGTCTGATTACATCACATGCTTATACAATAAACTCAAGTGGCTCCCTATTAAACTACAATCAAATATAAGAACCCACTTTTGGGCTTTTAAACCATTCATAACCTCCTCCAGGTGACCCATCTTTCTAGGCTTCTTACACCTTAGTCTCCTCCATGTAGTCTATGATTCAGTGACATTGGCTCCCTTATTTCTCAAAAAAGTCAAAAGGGTATTTTATTCTCAGATCTCTATAGGCCACAGGAGATAAGTGACTTGCCCAGAGTCACTAATAAGTGCTAGAGACCAGATTTGAATGCAAATCCTCCTGCCTCCAGGGCTGCTTGCTCCACCCCTCCTATGCCTTTTATTTCATGGGGCTGTTCCCCCATCAAGAATATTCTTCCTCTTTATCTCTACTTTTTCGCTTCTCTGATTTTTCAGTGAAAATTCCACTTTAGATCACTTAGTCCTTAACCCCTTTAATCCTTAATTTTGATACTTTCCTCCTGAGATTAACCCCAGTTTATCCTGTATATATCTTGTTTGTCCATAGTTTGGATATTTCCCTCCCATTAGATTCTTTAAGAACAGAGAGTATTTTTGGTCTATCTTTGTACTCCCCCCCCCCCCCCCCCCACCGCCCTGATTTAGCATGGTGCCTGAGACATAATAGATACCTAATGTATATTAGCTTGAGCTTTTAATTATTTGAAGAAACTTAAGAACTGAGTAAAGGAACATGCTGGAGAGCATTTAGGTGAAGCCCAATGGAGGGAGAACCAGAAGTGCTGTCATAACTGGGGACCATCTAAATAAACTAAAGAAATAGATGAAGAGTGTGGGAAACAGATGATAAACCTGGGACAGAGGCATGGAATGAGAGTAATGATTGGAAATCACAATCATCCAGCTATCTGCTTCAACTCTCTTTGGAAAAAGCAGAGTTTCAAATAACTTATTCATTTTAGGGATATTTTTAATCCTTCAGGAGGTGGAAGAATTGGACATTTGAGAATTAAACTCTGAAGAGTCAAAGGGAAATAATATCAATGAGAAGAAAATAATTGGATGAAGACACTTCTGCGGAAGCAAAAATTCAAAAGGTGTGGATTTTTGCTTGTTTGCTTTGCTGGTAAGGATGGTCTTTGCATTGGAAATGATAGAACAAAAATGACTAACTGGGAGTTGATAACCCGCAAAAGTGAGGAGATTGGTAAAGAGAGCATTTAATTCTGCTTTTTATCTGCTTTTCATCTCTCATTCCTCAGTCAGGAGACTGGGATAAAACTGCCTTTCCTTATTGCTCATTCCTCACTCCTTTGCAATCTGACTTCTGACTCCAGCAAAACTGCTCTCTTCTAAATTTCCATCTATTTTGAAATCTTTTCTCAGTTTAATTCTCACTTGATGTGCTGCATTTGACCCTGTTATCCATTCTTTCCTCTTGGGTATTCTCTCCTTTCTGAGTTGTTGTGACTGAGTTCTCTCTTGTTTTTATTTCTACCTGAAAACTCCTTCTTTCTTTTGTTGATTCATCCATATTATGGCCCCAACTATGGATGTTCCCCAAGGGTTCTATTCTGGGACCTCTTCTCTATCTACACTTTCTTGGTAACTATATCAACTCCTTTGGGTTTAATTTTCATTTCTATCCAGAGGACTCACATTATTATCAATTCAATTTAGTGTTCCTCTGTTGCACCTAGGGTAAATATTACCTGTCTCTTCTCCCTCCGTCCACTCCCCCCCCCCCCCCCAGTTGTTAACAATCTGGCCCTAACCCATCTTTCCAGACTCATTTGGATAACATTTTTTCACCTCTTATAACAAGCTGTTAGTTCTTTTTTCAAATATTTCATCTGTTACTTTCATTTCCTTTTCCATTTTTTACTCTACCACTTTCATTTAAAAAATCATTTTTGGATTTAGAAGTTCAAGATTACCTAAGTACAACTTTCTCACTAGAAGCCTAGAAAGGGAAGAATGGAACTAGCTAAAGTAACAAGCAAACCATTGAATGAGTTGGGACTAGAACCCAGTCCATGCTTCATTTCTAACCTAGTCTTTGATTGAACCTAAGGTCAGAGTGTTTATTATTTGTTGTTCTGTTGCTATAATATCTGTTACAATCATTGACTTGCCAGTCAATATGGTATGAAAAATCATTTTCTAAAGTATTCCTGGAGGGCTCAGATAACATCTTATAGCACCTAATAAAACCAAACCTCTTTCCATCCTCTGAGTTCAGTGACAGAAAGTTCTGTCAAGAATGCAGCTCCCAGAACAGCAAGTATCTTTTAATATTAATATGCCTCTGCTGTGTTATACCTGCCAACCATACTGTTGAAACTGAAAAATGGTTCCATCAGGTAGGGACTTCAAAAGATTTCCAAAAAGATTAAATTGTTATTGCTATGTCAATAAAAAATAATCCAAGTAACACCCAGGAAAGCAAAAGTGGCTACTTCTGAGACTGAGCTAAATGGATCAAAGAAGCTTGGCTTCTCCAATTTTTATTTTCATCTTTAGCTAATTTAGGTAGTATAAGAGATTAAGGAAGGGACCTTTAAATATAGAATGTTAGAGATGGAAGGGAGTTTAGAACACAGAACAAAGAATGTTAGCATGGGTAGAAATCTTAAAACACAGAATGTTAAAGTTGGGAGTTCAGAAGAAAGAAGAAAGAATAAAGAATGTCAAAGCTAGAAGGAACTTCCAAATATAGAATGTTAGAGATGAAAGAGCATTTAGAAGACAGAACAACAAATGTAAGAGTGGGTAGAAATCTTATTAGAACATAGAATCTTAGATGGGAGTTTAGAACACAGAATCAACATCTTTAGAACATAGAATATTAGAGATGGGAGGGAGTTTAGAATATAGAATACAGAATGATAAAACTGATAGACACAGGATATTAAAGATGGGAGTTTAGAACAGAGTAAAGTGTTAGAACTGGAAGGAAATTTAGAACATAGAATGTTAGAAATGGAAGGGAGTTTAGAACACAGAATAAAGGTTAATGTTGGAATGCAGAATTTAGAACACAGAACAAAGAATGTTAGAGTTAGTAGAAATGTTAGAACACAGAATATCAAAGAAGGGAGTTTAGAAGACAGAACAAAGAATATTAGAACTGGAAGATGCCCTAGAGATGACTGAATTCAACCTCCCCATTTTACACAGAGTAACAGGCTGTGGGAGAAATGCATGCATAAGAGGGGAAAGAGGGAAGTACAGGCAAGTGCCACTG
This sequence comes from Macrotis lagotis, assembly GCF_037893015.1. NCBI lineage: Eukaryota > Metazoa > Chordata > Mammalia > Peramelemorphia > Peramelidae > Macrotis > Macrotis lagotis. The sequence continues at coordinate 801,107,512 of NC_133658.1, forward strand.
ATTCTCCTAAAGCCACTCATTGAGTAAGTAGCGGAGCAAGGGATCCAACTCACCTGACTGACTGGATATCCTCTCCACTATCTGATTGCCATCCCTCCTCAGAAACATTTAAAATATTATTCTGTGTCACTGCTTACAATTATAGACCATTGACTGAGGTAAAAGATGGTTGAGCCTTGACTCCTTCAACAAACTCTTTCAATGTCTCCTAGCACTTTGTTCCTCCCCCTTGTGTTTGTTCTTCTATGTGTGACCTTATAGCTTTTTTTGTCCTCGTCTCATTTTCCTCCTGTTTCTAAGTTCTGTTAGGGCATGGTCAGGTGAAGAGAACACTGTACTTGGAATCACAGTCTAGATTGGAAGCCCAGTCATATAGCTGACTACATGTATGATGTGGGGTGAGTCACTTGAATTCTTGAAGCCTTATCTTGAAAATGAGTTAGCCTAGATCATCTCCAGCATGTCTTTCTTATCTAAAACCTGTGCTCCTGCAGCATGGTAGAATGAAGAATACCAGCTTTGGAGCAGTCATTGGAACCTGCCTGCATTTTAGCTCAAGCCCTTCCTCCCACTGTCATCCTGACCAAGTCATCTCATTTTTCTTTGCCTAATTCCTTCAGTGAAAATGAGACTGATATTTAATCCTTCTATTACAACCCAAATGGATCATAGTTGAACCATGCCTGGAGAATCTTGAAGTGTGCTGAAATTGAACGTAGTAGATTCAATTCACATATAAAGTGATTAGAAAACTTTAGTGTGCTATGTAAAGGTTAGTGATGATGCCTTTGGTGATGATGATAATGATGATGACTATGATGGTAGCAATCTTTGTACTTCCATTAGTGCCCAGCAGAGACTTGATCATAGCAGGTGCTTGAATTATGTTTGCTGAATTTAATAGTTACTATTCCTCATTTTCATTTTTGCATTGGGGAGGCATTCAACTTGATAAATCCTTTGTTACAAAACTCTTGGGGGTTGAAATTTGAAAAGGTGAAGGAAGGGAAAAGAAAGCAATAAGTGTTTTTATATCACCTATTATGTGGGAAGTACTGTTCGAAGAACTTTTTTACAAATATTAGCTAATCTGATCCTCACAATACTAATCCTCATACAGCATTGTGAAGTAGGTGCTATTATCCCAATTTTACAATTACAGGTTAAGTGACTTGCCCAGGTGGGGTCACACAGTTAAGCAAGTGTCTGAGGTTAGATTTGAACTCAGGTCTTCCTGACTCCAGGATCTATTCATTGCCCACTTCCTAAGAAGTTTTCATAATTTGGATTAATGATTGTGGTACCCTTAGAAGACAGGGTGTTTAGAAGAGTAAGTCATTTCTGGTACATTGCTTGAGCTGCAGGAATGAAAATCAACTGCACAACAATGCCTAGGTGCAGTGACCTGAACAGTAAAATACATTTGGCTAGCTGCTCGTGAATCAAATCAAGAAAAGTTTGAAGGAAGAAGAAAAAACCCTATTTAATTAGATTTGGACACAATTGGAACCTAAAAGAATAGTGAATATAACAGAAAAAGCAATTAAAGAGAAATCAGTAAAAGAGAATTAAGAAGAGTATCAGCAATAAAACTTGTGGCTATCAACATCTATAAACAAATGTCTCAAGGATGGATAATAATAACAACAACAAAGTGAATTAGACATTATAATCCAAGGAGGTAATTTTCATACTATAGGTATCTTTGAGAATTGATAGGATAGAACTAACAAATATAGGTCATATTAAAAAAAAATAGAAGAAATGAGAGTTTGATAAACAAAACCACTTTTGTCATGTAAGAAAAATGATGAAGGCCAGGGGAGGGGGTTAAATGGAGAACAGTTGGATAAATAGCAATGACTATGTTGGTGGTGATGATGATGTTGGTATTTATCCTTCATTTTTTTTAGGTTTTTGCAAGGCAAACGGGGTTAAGTGGCTTGCCCAGGGCCACACAGCTAGGTAATTATTAAGTGTCTGAGATCGGATTTGAACCCAGGTATGCTTGACTCCAGGGCCAGTGTTTTATCCACTACACCACCTAGCCGCCCCCTTTCCTTCATTTTTTTCAAGAAGATTATGACAACAGGGAAGTGATGTCATCACATGTATATGAATTGGATTTGAGTGAGGGGGTGTTATACTGAGTCACCAGTCTCACTTTCACCTTCACAGCCATTTGGGTCTAGTGGAGATGGCTCTGGATGTGAGACAATCAAGGTTAAGTGACTTGCCCAAGGTCATATAGCTAGTAAGTGTTAAATGTCTGAGGTCAAATTTGAACTCAGATCTTACTGACTTCAGGGCTGGTGCTCTATCCACTGCACCACCTGCCTGCTCCAGCAGTTAACAATACATAGCAATAGAGGTAGAAAGAGAGTATTATCATCAGAGTATATTTCAAGCTGTCTGTTTTTTTTAAAAGAGGAATTTGAGGAGCATGGGGAAAATATTGCAAATTAGAAATGTTAGCTTGAGATAGTCATGATGGGATATCAACTATTTGGGGAACTAGGTGGTACAGTGAATAGAATTCCAGGCCTGGAGTCACCTTTTTGAGATCTGACATTTATTAGCTATTGTCCCTGAACAAGTCATTTAACCTTATATACCTCAATTTCCTCATCTGTAAAATGAGTCAAAGGAGGAAATGATAAACCACTCCTGTTTTGCAAAGAAAATCCCAAATGGAGTCACAAAGAATCAAATATAATTGGAAAACGACTGCACACCACCTAAATTCTCTCTCTCTCTCTCTGTAGTATACAAAGCAGCAGATAATTTGTGACTACTTTTTAATGCTAATTTAATTTACTATTCTAGAATTAATATTTATGAGATCTAGAAACTAACTGCTTCAGGAGAAAAAATAGGAACTCTAGGAGCAAGGGACTCATATAAGAAGTCCTGAACTAGGATAATGGAGGATGTTGAGAAAGCTGAACTACCTGAATTATTATTCTTCCCACCCCCACCCATTCTCTTTCATGGACAATTACCTTTGGACTGGAAGGATTAGAACAGAAATAATGTTCAGAGACTGGAAATTCAAAATAGCTGAGGAGATAATTAGATTACAGTCATAAATTCTATATGAGCTAAACCCCAAGGAACAGAAAGAATTGGTAATGTGATTGCTAAATGACTGTCAGTGAACTTTGATAGTCTTGAAGAAAGGGAGAGATATACTTTAGCCCTGAAGAAAAGCAAGAGTTGTTCCAAGTTTCAAAAAGAGGAGAGAAACAGGAAGATGAGCTTGACTTTAATTCCTGATTGGTTTCTAGAACATATTATTAAAGAGATGATTTCTGAATACTTAGAAAGGGAATGAGTGATCAGTAAGAACCAATGGGACTTCATTAGTTCATCATGTCATAAGAGATGTATTCCCAATCTTAAGGAAGTAGAGTAATTAGGCTATTAGGTCACCAGAAAGCTGTAGATGTAATATTCCTATTAATCACTTAAAGACAAAGACACTGCTTGCTAAATTTTTAGATGACATGAAGAATAACATTTTGTATGACAAGGTTCAGATCCAAAAAGATCTCAATGGACTACAATGGTGGGCTGGATCCAATAGGATGAAATTGATATTAAAAAAACCAAATATGGGGCGGTTAGGTTGGCGCAGTGGATAAAGCAATGGCCATGGAGTCAGGATTACCTGGGTTCAAATCCAGGCTCAGACACTTAATAATTACCTAGCTGTGTGACCTTGTAAGGCAAACCACTTAAATGCATTTGCTTTGCAAAATCCTAAAAAAACCCCACCAAATATAAATATTTATACCAGAGTTCAAAAAAAATGGCTGCACAAATATAGGATTGAGAAGGAACAGCTGGACAATCTATCTGAGAATGGGATTTGGATTTCTAAACCATTGCTTGAACTGTAGGATTGGGAGTGACATGTGCTAAGGAGTACCGGGCATGAAATCAAGAAGAACTGGGTTCAAATCCAACCTCAGACACTAATTGGTTGCATGACCCTGGGAGAATTATTTAAATTCTGTTTCAGTTACCTCATCTGCAAAATGGTTATAATAGCACCCGCTTTCCCAGGTTGTTGAGGATAAATAGGTAATTATGGCAAACACTGAATATAGAAAATCTATCATCTTGTAGGGGAAATTCTTATGTAAATTTTGATTAAACTTCTGAGGGATTCTTCCAGTTCTGAGATTCTGTACTTAGGAGACCTGTGTTCAAATCCCAACTCCAGTACTATCTATATCTGTGACTTTGGGCAAATCTTTAAGAGTTGAGACTCTTAAAACTTCAATTCTTTCATTTGTAAAATTGATATTAACAATCTCTCTCATGTATGTGTGTCTGTTGTAAAGAGCTTTGCAACATTTAAAGCATTATAGAAATGTGATACTTTTCTCATTGAATGGGAAAGATCTTAATGAGCTACCATTTAAAAACAACTTTTAACTCATAACTCAATTCAATAAGATGAACATGCGTAAAGAAAGTCCTTTGTTAGGTGTTGGGGATACAATCATGAACTAAAGCCATTTTATACTGGCTGTTTTCCTGTCTGTCATCATAAAAAGTCTTGGAGCAGGGATGGGAAATTTTGACTCTTGATCATTTCATATGGTCTATTTTTAAGGCTCCATTTTTTTTGTTATACTTTGAAGCCCCAAAATGTCCTTAAAGTATCTTAGTAGCTAAGTCCTCAAGATGAACAGCCTTTAAGACTGGGATAATCTTTTTCATTAGCAAATGGCAAGTAATCCTCCCAGATTTCATGAGCAGAGAGTTAGTTTACTTCCGAATGAAAACAAAGAAAACATTTCAAGATCATCTCTTTTCCTGAGTTTGGGGAAGATTTCAAGTGCCTCATGGCAAGTTTTGGCCACAACTGTTTTCTTTTACATCTAAAATAGTCTGTTTTTTAAACAGAGAATTAATGAATTATACTAGATTCCCAATAATTTGACAAAAATCACAAGATTTTTTCATAACTCAGAGGTATGATAAATTATGTATAACTGTTCTGAATACCATGAGGTATATTTGTTAACATGAACTTCCCACCTTTTTTTCATCTGCTCATTTTGTGTCTTTATTTCAAACTCTCTGTCTCTATATTTCTTTTTATCTTTCTCTGTTCTTTTTGTCTGTGTCTCTTTCACCTTTCTCTCCCTCCCCTAACAGACAGATTTGTAGATTGTTAAAGCTGAGAGGAATTTCAAATATAGTACCCAAATATCTTATTTTTTACAGTGGAGAAATCAAGATTTGGAGATGGGAAGGGATATGGCCCAATGTACAGTAATTCAGTGGTGAGAACCAAGACACAAGTGTTCTAATGTCTATTCTAATTTTCTACTATTTTATATTCTGCTTTGGTTTCTCCCTTACTGGTTATTGACAAGTGGAATAGATATATGTATGTATACAAATTATGTATTACATAGACACATATCTATATGTGTAAACACACATATCTATATCTATATATATATAATTATATACATATATACATTTTAGAAGTATATGTGTGCATATATACAGATGCATATGGAGTAGAAGTGAGAATTACAGTCTAAATGAATTGATTTGATGTTTTTCTAGTAATTTTTGCTATATAATAAAAGTTGGTCATAAAAATTCCTCTAGAAATATATGTAAATATGTAAGTATATACAAATATGTATACACATACATACATATATGTTTGAAAAACAACTTTTCTCATAAGAAGTCTATCAGGTAGATTGTTTGAATATTACCTTCCCTGTTTTGTAGATGAGGAAACTGATGCTTGGAGAGTAAAGTGGTATGCTCTTTTCCCAATCCTCTTTAATACCAGTGCCTTCCCTTTAAGAGTATTAGTCCTTTAGCCCTAAGCTGTATATAGTTAGTTTTTATACAGTTGTTTGCAAGTTGTCTCTCCCACTAGATAGTAAGTTTCTTGAGACTGTTGTATTTTGTTCTGACTTCTGTGTATCTCTTGTTGACTTGCTAACTTGTGCATGGTCACTTAGCTAGTAAGTGCTTGACTTAGGTACTAAGTCCAAGTCTTCTCTTGTCCAAGTCCAGCATCCATTTCACTTCATCAAGTTGACTTTCAATTAAGACTTGATATTTCAAATACCCTAAAGGAAGTATGTAAGGAATCAGTCATACAGGAGGCAATGTGGTATAATGGAAAGAAAACCAATGGATGGAGAAATTCTAGGCTTAATTTATGATCCTGGGCAAGTATTTACTCTTTCTGAGTTTCAAACCATAATCTTCCATGTGCTACCTACCTCATAGACCTGTTGAAGAGATGGCTTTTGAGAAATCTTAAGTTTTCACACATCTCAGCATGCAGCATGGTAATGATGAAAGCAGTCATTCCTGCATCAGTATTTGAAATTAAAAAAAAATCACACTACCTGGTCTGGTCAGTGGGCCTCAGGGTCCATCTTCATCTTTCCCAACATAGAGTTAATTCGTACAGCATATGTTTAGGATTTGGGTGTCAATCTACAAGAGGCAAACTGCATTATAGTGAACCCTGGCAACATGGCACTGCACAGCTCATGCTGTGGGACAAGGCTCAAACCGAGAAGGTTGGAAGCTCCTTCACTTACCCACAGCATCTCATCAACGAAACGAGATCAAGAAAATGGTCATTGTCTTTAGCATTTATTTATCATTGAAAAAAAAAACGGTGTATGTGTGTATGTTTTTTTTTTTTTGTGAGCAAGCAAAGACCACAAGCACGTCACAATCAATTGGCTATACATGGGTACTTTGTGTCATTCTCCTACTAACAGCAAGGACAGAAGGCTCAGCACAGTACATAGATAATCCATGAGAAGTGACAAAACCCAGGCCACAAAATAGTAATTAGATGCTTCCGATCTGGCGCAACAAGGTAAAAGTCCATGGGTCTGATGAGAAGAATGGAGCAGGTAAGCAAGAGCATGGATTTTTATTCAGCAAATTCACAAGACAAACAAAAGAACAGCTTGAGCATGATGTAGCAAAAGGAGGTAGCCAAGTACAAGAACAAAATCCAAAATGATAGGAAGCAGGTGGCCAAGGCACCTCCATTTTCATGAGGAGGAAACAGTCCATTTTACACAAAACCCACATTTATTACAAATTGGCATGAGAACTAAGCTGGAGTGGAAATGTGGTCTGTGGGAGGCATACTTGAAGGATATATGATTTCATTGGTATGAGTGTTCTCCTGGGTGAGACAGACTGCAACCCCTCCACACTTTAGCAGACTCTTTCATGAGTTGCTGTGGCCAATAAAATTCATCATCTGGTGGCTGAAATGGTTACTTATATTTGGAAATGTGACAAAGAGGAAACTGTTTCCAAAGAAGCCCAAGATTCAAAGGAAATTCTAAATGTCATGCAGTAGGTGCTTAATAAATGCTTGCTGAATGTTAAAAAATGCTTGTGTAATATCCTTTGCTAAATGAATTGATGATACTTCTTAGTTATGTGGCTTTTTAAGGATGGACACCTATCCCATGTAACTGGTCTGCTGGTTCCCTCCTTGGCCAATCTTAGTACACACCAAATGCTTCTGAGATAACATCACCTAGACTCCTATTGAATCACTTGGGGTTCTGTCCTGGAAGGCCCAGAACCTGAATGTAGTCTAGACTATGTGCAATATTCTTCACTAAATTAAGTGACAAGAGGTCAAAGTCTTTCCTTTGGGCAGAACTGCAGAAGCCATCTGTAGCTTTTGGCCAGTCTGAAGAATGCAACTTTATATATGATAGCATACCTACAAGACATTTTAAACCATGCCACTGTGTTTAGTGAGTTCCACATATATAATCATTTTGTGCTACTGTGTATAATATTATTATTCATTCACATTGATATTATACCATGTGACCCCAGATAAATCATGGAACCTCTCTGAGCCTCAATTTCTTCATCGGTAAGATGATATGATGGTTGATAAGCTATTTGTATTACGGTTTTTAAACCATAAGGTGTTACAGAAATGTGGGTTATTACTTAAGGTTTGCAAAGCACTTTTGTAATGATGTTGCTGTAAAGTAGATTTTCATACCGGTTTTTTTTTTTTTTTTTTTTTTTTTGCAGATGATGAAACAGATCCCAAGAGGGAAGGTGATTTGCCCAGGGCCACATAGTTAGTAAATATTAGTTGGTATATGAACTCAGGCCTCCTTACTTCAAGACTAGAGGCCCTGTTTCTATATGATGGACACAACAAATGTTAATTACCTGGCCCCAAAATCATTTGGTTGGAAAAGTTCTCAAAATGGTTTTGCTTTCAGGTTCAAAGAATACTGTGGCAAGAATGGGGCCCATTATTTAAAAAAATCTTCTATGTTATCCATACTTTGAAATATGATCTTGAAATCCTTTAAATTTTTAAAGGAATTCAAGATGATCTAAAAGGAATTTATATGATTGTGTTGTACCTAAAATCCAAACCATAGCTAGAGTCAGTCTGTCTGCTGATTGCTGAGTTTTGGAAAGAGCAATAAAAATTTGATCAGTGTCAAAATTATCTGGTTCTCTTTGAATAATAACTTCTGGTTAATGTTAAGTTTAGACAGTTAAAAACTTGAGATTTGGACTTCTTTTCTATAATACATTTTGAAACAAACTTTCTTAAGTAGGATTGACCGAGTTTATGATCTGATTTTGACTAACATTGTTTATTTTCTATAGCTCTTTTCTACCTCACAGTCCTATATCCTGAGATAAAAGGTGGGTCAATGGGTCTGATTGGGCACTTGGTAAGTGTGACTAGGTATGTTAAGTGCTTAGTTAATTTGTGAGGAATTGGAAAATCAGACTCATCATGACCCGTAAACAGACAAGTGTAAATGGAAGCTCTGGCCTAAGATTAAGAATCCTATAGAGCTTAGTGAAGGTTTACTTCCCTGAAACAGGAAGGATCCAAGGGTATACTTGAAATGAAGAACTGTGAGGCCTTTATTCTACCTCCTTTAAGACCTAAGTTTCCCTCAGTTGCATGAAAGGGAACAAAAACACAAAACAACCAACAGCTGATACTTGCTATCAAACAATGTTAGGGTACTTTTCTTGATTTGGGAACTTTGAAGATTACTATGAGGGAGGTCAGTGAGGTGGGGTCCATGAAAACATGCAGGTCAGAGTGCCCTCTAGTGGTCTCAAGGCCTTGTTTCCCTGGGTCATTTCCATGGCCCCCTCCTACGTACTGAAGCTGTTTTCTCATTGACATTCTAACTAGTTCGTATTCTACAACTAAACTTGGGAATAACTCCCATTGTGACAGTTAAAGTGTGACCCTTAGGCCTGGGGCACAAGTCATACAGATACATTACACAATACATCAAGCTCTTCACTGAGGCATTATTTAGGTCCCAAATCCTTGCTAACCACTTTTATATTACAACTCAATCTCTAACTAAATCCTAGAAATTTTCCTACAAAGTGAAGCTTCAGCAACCTCTGTCCCTCTCTGAGGAAGAGAGGAGAGTTTGAAAAGGAGGAAAAACTTTTTTTTAAACTACAAATCTTAAAACTATTCTTTCTTTTATCTCCTACCTTTTTATAAGAGGATGATAATTTCCTCTCTATAGCAATGACTTTTGGATTCTTCTTTTCATTTCATTACTTTGAATTTGTCTGCAATGTCTGAGTGAAAATAATTTTCAGTCACTAGGGCAAACATTTGCTTCCACCTCTGCTCCCTGGTGAACTGATCCTGACTCGAGGACATTTTTAAGACATTTCTATATTGACTCCTGTGAACATTTAGCACATTTTGAATTTGACACAGAATTTCAAGGATAATTACTGGAAAGAAGACATAGCTCTATCTTTCTAGTGGAGCTTCTATAAAAACACAATGAATCCTAACTGATGTGACTAATTTAGTTTTATCTACATTAAGGCCAAGATCTTGCATTATATTTCCACAACAATCACTGACATTATTTTTTAGAACACATGATAATAATCTGAATTTGAGAAATGAACGTGTCTTCCATGAAAGACCCTGAAAATGAGCATGAGAGGGAGTTTCTGTGGAAACTTTGAAGCAGCACCAGGAGATATCCATGAAGTCAAGAAGACTTCCATGAAATTGGTAAATCTTAAGGAATCATAGGAAGTCATACCCTTAAGTGTTCATAGAAATCATCTTGCTCTCTTATTTAACAGATGAGTCTCTGAAATAATAAATGAAATTTATTCCAACTCACGGTAGAACCAGGACTCAAATTCAGGCCAGTAATCTATCAATGGTACCATGTCTCTGTGTCCTATCTCAAATATCTTTCTCAGCCTTCCCTTCTAATCCCATTCCCAATAGGGATGTTGAGAAATTGATAAGTACCAACATGGCTAGGCAAGCATAGGTAATCAGATTCCCATGCTTCCTCTCTTTCTGGTCCTGTATGTTTAGAGTGGGTTGGAATGTTGGAAGCAGGATGGAATTTGTGATCTTAGCAATGAGGCTTTCTAGCCAGCCATGGGAAAAGAAACCAATAACCCCTCCCCAGCCTCTTCCCCCCCCAAAAAAGCTTCTAACAGGTTTATAACCAAAGCAGATTAGAAGCTCTAATTAATTTTGTGGCCTTTATTAAAAAAAAAGAAAACAAATAAACAACACCAAAAAAAAAAACCCAAAGGAGAGAAGAGGGGTAAGGAAGGTGCAAGGAAATTTACTCTTTTGCCTCAGCCAGTTTATTGTTCATCTCTTTACTTTGCTCCTTGTCCTGTGGCCCAGCCCCGCTGGCTCCGCTTGGTGTTGGGCCCTTTTTCTTGGTGCTCCGACCAGATGCCAGCTGCTTCTCTTTGGCCTTTTTCAGCGGTTTATGGCTTGTCGGGGTCTTTTTTGGTTTGGGGGTTGGAGCGCTGGGCTTCTCCACCTGAACAGGTTAATGGACAAATCACATACACAAAGACATGGCAACACAGAAACATGGAAGAGAAAGGCAGGAAAATGGATTGAGAAGAAAGACATTAGACTTGTAATTTTCTTTCTACCTTTTGCCTCTCCTTCCCTCCCACCCCACCCTCCACCCCAATTAATCATAACAAGTTTCCAGACTAATTTTTCAAGAAGAATCTGGAGAAACAGTAACCGTAGTTCACATTTACAGAGATTTTTAAATTAATAACGTACTTTGTTCCTGAACAACAATGTGAGATGTTTAGTGCAGGTTTTGTGCCCATTTTATAGATGAGGTAACTAAGACTGAAAGTGTCCATTGCCACTGTTCATCAGAGTAGCTCGGGTCACATCTTTCAGCCCAAAATGGCAACAACACTAAGTGAAACATATGGCTTGAGGATGCTTAGCATAGTGAACCCTGCCTTTGATATACTATATTCTGCATTTGTCTTTTTGTTGACTTATGACTTTGGATCACACCTTGACCCTAGTCAGCTGAAGTCACACTCTGATATTGCTTACCGTTTTAAGATCGGATTGTGCTGCACACAACAATCATCATTCTCATCACCATCACCAGTACCACCATCATCATCACCATAAGCAGCATGACCAGTGCTACCTCCATAATGTTAATTTCTAGAGGATATTAATATCGATAAAGTCCTTTCCTACCAATCAACCTATGAAGTAGATGTTACCTCTTCTTTCTTTCTCTCACTTTAGGATATTGATTTTGAAAGTTAACTGTGCATCTTGGCCTCTGGCCCCTGGTGCTGTTCAAAGTCTTCTACTCTTCCACTTCCAAACTCCAAAGCAGACTCTACTGAAGTCTGTTAGTTTCCATATCTGGTGAGCTCCAGGAGGAACTTCAGAGGACAGTACACTTATGGTCATTTGGCCAAGTAGTGGCAGAGTCAAGGTCTGGCTTTGGTCTCCTGACTCAGTTTAAGTGCTCTGTTCATTAAAGTGATCAGCCTCTTTGAGGTTCATCCATCTCTAGATAATATACAATATTAGGATTTGACATTTTGCTTGCAAGGATCAAACAGCTATGGACAACTGGCAAAAAACTAAATCTGATATTAAAAGACCTGGGTTAAAATCTTACCACAGTTATATAATCTTCAACAAGTTATTCAGTGTGAATGTGAGAAGACAAGAGTGGGACAAAATTACTGTCTTAAAGTGTCTTAAATGTTGTCATGATGAAAACGTATTCTATTTAATTGATACATCCCTTTGTGACAGAACTACAACCAAAGAGAGATTTATTTGGTAATATACATAAATGCAAATAGTTTATGTGGATTTATTTTTTTATTTAACACCTCTGCTGAAGTTACTGTGATTATCAGTTGATTGTAGGATTTTCTAAATAAATCATCATATTATCTATAAAAGTAATAATTTTGTTTCCTCTTTGCCTTTATTATTAAAATGAAATTTATAGTACTATATCTAATTGTAGTAGTGACAATGACCATCCTTGCTTAATCCCTAGAAAGGACATAATCTATTTTCATTACATATAATTGTTGGCCCTTGGTTTTAGAAATGAATTACTTACCATATTAAGAAAAAGTCCATTTATTCCTGTAGTTTTCAACAGAAATAGATTTTGTATCTTGATAAAATATTTTTCTATATCTAATGACAGAATTATGATTTTCATTGTTCTTGTAATTAGCATGCTTAATGATGTTTATGGTTTTATTCATAAGATTTATTTAATCTATGCTCCATTTTCTCTTATGGCAGTGCTACCACTCTGGGATAGGCTGTCATCACTTCCCACTGGTGGGTCTCCTTACTTCAAGTCTTTCTTTACTCCAATCAATTTTCCACTCATATGTCAAACTGACCTTTCTAAATGCAAGTCTGACTATGTCATCTCTTTTCTTCTCCTCTCCTCCATCATTCAATAAACTCCAGGCTCCTGTCACCTCCAAAATCAAATATAAAATTCTCTGTTTGGCATTTAAAGCCCTTTATAATCTAGTCCTTTCCTACCTTTCCAGTTATCTCTTACTCTCTTCTATGTATTCTATTAACAAATGACACTGGTCTGTTCACTGTTCCTAAACAAGACTGTCCACCTCCTGATTCAGTGTGGAGAGAGGCGCTATATCCTTACTTGCTTCTTATTCTGTGTCCTTCAGGAAGGCATATTTTTTTGAGTACCAAGTTTCACCTTTATTTTCCTTATATTATTGCATTTATAGGTCATACCCAATCTTCCTTTTTTTTTCCTATTATACCTAGCTTTTTATAAATTTATAAATTTTTTATAGATTTGTCCATAGAGTATTAATTTTGCTCTTCTTTCCTTCTGTGCTTAAGTGTCTTTTAAAATTCTTTGTCCCTTGATGATATCTGTTCTTTATATAGCACACTATTCATTTTTTTCATTTTCTTTAAACAATAGCTGCTAGACAAGAGAAAAACAAATTTCATTTAAAAAAGAAATCACTTTTCTTAACAATTGTATTTACCTTTGTTGTGCTTCTCACTGGGTATGTTTGTAAACTGCACATTCTGCTCACTTCTATGTGAATACTTCATATTCTATTCCCTTCAGGAATGCCTCAGATGGCTTTTGCTGCTGAAAGTCTGCCATTTTTTTCTGCTGGATAGTTGGATTCAGCTTTGAAGAGTATATGACTGAGTCATGATTGGGTTCCTTGAACATCTTTGCTTTTTAGATAAACTACTTCAATCTCTCTTTTTATTTCTCATGGCTACAGAGCAATTCTGGGTATTTGGTGTTTGCCTTCACAGCTGTTTTCTGATTGCTTGAAAAATTTGTTGCTCACTTAAATCATTCTGACTTGGAGTTTTGAGCATGGAGTTCTAGTGGTGCACTGTCATCTTCATTCAATAGTTCTCAGGTTTCTTTTTTGTTTCACTTGCCATATGATGGATTTTTCTATTTGACATTTTTTTCCCCTGGGAGAACTATTGGTTCTTATTTCTCGTGTGTTCTCTTAAAATTGTTTCTTTTGTTTTTCTTTTTCAAAATTATTTTCTGCATTTTGTATTTTTATATCTCAAATGAATTATTCTTTCAGAATCTCTAATTCTGTAGAGACTCTCTACTCTGTCTTCTAACTTCTGACCCTTGTTATTAATAATGTTCTCCTTTGAAAGTTCTGATTTTTAAGCAAATTTAATTTCTAATGCTTCTTTCCAAAATTTTACTTATATTTTGAATTATTCTGGAGTTTCCTGCCATTTCATTACCTCTGGAGGAGAATTTTTGATTAATTTTGCTTTGTAGTTGTTTCTTCCATTGTATTCTGGTCTCTCCTTTGAATTTTGTTTTATTTTCTATGTCTTTATGAACTCCTTGAGAATTAGATCTGTACTCAGATTTCTTCCTATGGACTTTTGATCTTTCAGTTTTTCTCTTGTATTTCTAGTTGTTTGTTTCTGCTCTCTCCTCTCACTCTTTGGTCTCTACCCTTTCTCTTTCTTTATAGGATGTCCTTAGCCTCCTAGCATTGGGATGTTCACCCAAGGCTCTACCCAGAGTGACCGTTAGGAGATTGGCTCTGGCTGAATGTCTGTCTACCCTTCCAAAGTCACAACTCTTTCCCCTTCTCACTGGCTATCCATTGATCTCATCTTTACTATGACACTCCCTCTCTCCACCTGCCACACCCAATTCCATATTCCTTTGGATAAGAGAGTAGTATTTGTGCCTGACTTCTCTTGTAGAATGTTGTGGAGTTAGTTCAGGCCAAGACACTGATTTGGGATGCCTGGGCAAGGACCTTTGCAAATAATCCTTGAAGAACACCTATAAGACTGTGCACAAGCAGGATGCATGTGGGTGGGCATTATGGGATGGGAATACTGAATGGGACCTTAAGAATGAGGTTATCCAGTGTTAATATATGAGGTTTGTTTTTTGTTGGGTTTTTTGGCCTTGTGTAATCTATTTTCTTACTTTGTAGATTCAGCTCTAGGTTAATATTCAGTGTATCTATCACATGGTTCCTTTTTCTGAGGACTTCCATTTTTCTGAGGCTATCCATTGATCTCATCTTTACTATGACACTCCCTCTCTCCACCTGCCACACCCAATTCCATATTCCTTTGGATAAGAGAGTAATATTTGTGCCTGACTTCTCTTGTAGAATGTTGTGGAGTTAGTTCAGGCTAAGACACTGATTTGGGATGCCTGGGCAAGGACCTTTGCAAATAATCCCTGAAGAACACCTATAAGACTGTGCACAAGCAGGATGCATGTGGGTGGGCATTATGGGATGGGAATACTGAATGGGACCTTAAGAATGAGGTTATCCAGTGTTAATATATGAGATTTGTTTTTTGTTGGGTTTTTTGGCCTTGTGTAATCTATTTTCTTACTTTGTAGATTCAGCTCTAGGTTAATATTCAGTGTATCTATCACATGGTTCCTTTTTTTGAGGACTTCAGGAAAAAAAAAACTACTCCACCATTTTGCATTGTGAATTCTTTTTAAATGAATTCTTGTATGGCATAGTCTCCAGTCTTCTGCTCTTCATTCTGGTTGGTCTTTTCTGTCTGGGCTCAGTTTCTTACTATCCCTACCAAGATATATTATTTTGTGATGGAGAAAGAATATGATACCTAGAGCATTATACTATCAACAGTGAGATATGGAATACAAATGCAAATACAGACCAACCTATGAAGAAATAGAAGGTCAGGACTAGAGATTCCATTACAATGAAAATTTCTGTATAATGAAATTTCATATAAGTAATATTTAAGACAATTGCAGAATAGCAGCAAAAATTCAAAAGTCCCTTATGGATCTTTATAACTGAATGTTGTTCGGTTTAGATGGAATGAAAATTAGTAGAGGTTTTTTGGGGAGTGGGGGAATCTGTGTCAGGTGTTAGAACAATTCCGGAGCCAGTACAGTAGAATTATGAAAAATGGAATGCTGCAACTGTGGCCAAGAGCTCTGTTGAAAGCATGACTTTCTCTCCCCCAGGTCAGGGAGTTTTAAGTTGGACCTATACTAGTCTGAAGCTATACTGGGACTATATTGAGAGAAAGAGAAGGAGCAAGAATGGCAGGTGAGAACTCAAGAGCTGGGTACCATTCCTTGGGTCTAAATCTGTGTTCTCAGGAGGAGGGAGAGAGAGAGAGAAAGCGAGAGAGAGAGAGAGAGAGAGAGATCCATGTGAGAGAGAGAAGGCAGAGAGGAGAGAGAGAGAGAGAGAGAGAGAGGGAGAGAGAGAGAGAGAGGGGGAAGTGGGGAGAGGGAGAGGGGGAGAATTGTACTTTGGAACTCTACTGCCAACTGCCTGGGGTCTTTAGTCAAACAGAATATATAGAAGGGCTACAGAGACATTAATCTGCATCACAAAGTCAATGAGTAGTACTCTTGGATTCAGAAGACCTGAGTTCAAATGTTGTCACAGGCACTTTCTAGCTGTGTAATCACCTTCAAGTCCCTTCACTTTCTCTTTAATCACCAAGTCCTCATTTGTATAATGGGCATAACAATACTTGCACTTTTTAATCTCACAGAGTAAAAAAGCACTTTGCAAATCTTAAAATACTAAATCAGCTTGAGCTACTACTCGTATTATTGTTATAGCTGCATCTTTGATAACACCTTTTGAGCATTTCCCTATTCTCTAGGGTGGGCTTGAGTTCTTGTGTCCTGAGAAAATAGGAGAAATGTCAGTGTGTTTCTCCATGTTGACTTCCGAAGGCAGCTCACCTTAGATGATTCCTTGAAAGGTTCACTGTAGAGGCTACGGATTCTTCTGCGATCAACAACTTTATTCTCTGCTGGTGTGGGCTTGTTTGGCTCCCCCTTGAACTGGGCACTGTAGCTGGTTTCGTGAACCATCTTATCCTCTGGTGGCTTGTACTGGGACTTGGCTCGGATAGGCTTCACAGGCTTAATATCTGTCCATGCTCTGAATTCATTTCTGCAAATCAAAACACACGCACAAAAACATAAAATATATTTAAGGTCAGACATTTGGAGAGTAAAGCAGAGCAAACAATACTTAGAATCATTGAATCTTAGAGGAGGATGAGTCTTATAAGTCAGTTTAACCAACCCCCTGTTTCATGTGTGTATCCTTTTAACAATATCCTTGGTGGGTGGTCATCCATTCTCTGCTTCAATACTTCCCATGCCAGGATATAACTACTTCATGAGGCAGTCTATGCTATTGTTGAATAGCTGTAATTGATAGCGTTCTTTCTTAGCTTGGACTAAAAGGTGCCTTCCTGTCATTTGAAACTATTGGTCTCTAATTCTTCCCACTAAGTTTCATGGGAGAAGCCTAAATGCTCTCCATATTGTAAACCTTCACATACTTGAGGAAAGTGATGGTGCCTCCCATAAGTCTTTCCCTCTTCCAGATGACTATTCCCAGTTTCTTCTACCCACTTGTTCTACCAATAGGAAGTTGACTAACCTACTCAAGCATGATTTTTAAGTGTTCTCCTCATCTTGGCAAACCTCCTCTGAAAGTATCCTAGATTGCCAATGTTCTTCCTTATATGTCACCCTTCCTTCTTTCCTTCCTTCCTTCCTTCCTTCCTTCCTTCCTTCCTTCCTTCCTTCCTTCCTTCCTTCCTTCCTTCCTTCCTTCCTTCCTTCCTTCCTTCCTTCCTTCCTTCTTCCCTTCCCTTTTTCTTCCCTTCCTTCCTTCTATTCTTTTTTACTTCCTTTGTTTCCCTTCCTTCATTTCTTTACCTTCCTTCCTTCTTATCTTTTCTTTTTTTAACTCTCTCTTAAAAACATTAATTCATTTATTTATTTTTGGTTACATTTCAGTTCCAAGCCCTTGAGACCCTCCTTCCCAAATTCATTCTAGAGAAGGTCAACATTTGACACAGATATTCATGTGAAATTATATGATGAATAGTTCATGACACCCTTTCTAAATAATATCTACCACAGCCTGCTGCATGTATGCAATCAACAAGTATTTATAAGTATTTATTATGTTCTAGGAACTGTGCAACATATTGAAAATATTAGCTGTGGGGCAGCTAGGTGGCGCAGTGGATAGAGCACTGGCCCTGGAGTCAGTAGTACCTGAGTTCAAATTTGACCTCAGACACTTAATAATTATCTAGCTGTGTGGCCTTGGGCAAGCCACTTAACCCCAGTGCCTTGCAAAAAAAAAAAAATCTAAAAAAATAAAGGAAAGAAAGGAAATACTAGCTGTGTGATTTTTAACAAGTTATGTAATGGTTCTTGGCCTGAATTTTCTCATCTGTACAAATGGGGATGATGATGATGATAATAATAATAATAATAATAATAATAATAATAATAATAATACTGACTTCACAGGATTATAAGGATCAAATTAGGTAATATATATCAAATGCTTTGTAAATCTTAAAGTTATGTATATATGTATATAGTTGTGACTTTGAAATAATGTTTTACAACTTACAGAACACTTTCCTCACAACTGCATGCTACTTCAGATAGTATTTATCTCCATTTATGGATGAACAAACTGAGACTGGGGTTCAAGGGGTTGAATGATGTGCGTCAAGCCACACACAATTACCAAATAGCACAGTCAAGATTTGAACTCAAGACTTAGGACTTCAAGTCCATTAATTTTCCTATTATACTATGAAGTGCAGAGTATATATTTCTTTGGTTGAAGGGCATCTTGTGTACATCATATATTGCTGTTTGACCTTCATTCTCAAGGAAAATGATGTCAGGGATGTAATGACATGACAAGTATATGAGCCATCTGAGTCCAGTGGCCAGATATGGATCAGAACGACTGGAGATGGTTCTGGATGTGAGGCAATCAAAGTTAAGTGACTTGCCCAAAATCATACAGCTAGTATCTATTATGTGTCTGAGGTCAAATTTGAATTCAGATCCTCCTGTCTCCAAGGCCAGAGATCTATCCATTGTACTATATAGTTGTTCCACAGGTAACTTATACAGATAGTTAAATCCACAAGCATCTAGTGACCACTGTACAGCTATACTAAGCCAATCACAAAAGTCACATACTGTCTGTCTATAGAAGGAATTTTAGAACAAAGAACATAAGGTGCCAGAGTCAAAAGGGGCTCAATTTGACAGAGGAATAAATTGACATCTAGGAAGTGACATCAGTAACATTGCTTCTGTTTAAGGCTGCATCTAAATGTCCTTTCCTGACATTTTGATGACAATCATTATATGAATCAATTAAATGAATTGCAATACTAAATAGCCACGGCAAGTCTCCAAGTTACCATTGTCAGCAATGAGTCAGCAAAAAATCTTTTCCTTTGACAATTCTTTTATATCATTCTCTTCCACCATCCAGAGACTTCTGAGCTCATAATGGTCTGATCAGCTGCAGCCAGACCCACTATACATTAACCTGACAGTGATGTCATTTTGGTCCTGAAGTCTTCAATCATAAAAGATAAACAACAACAATTCTAATGCTACCCTCAAACTGGACATCTCTTTGACCCCTTGTGACATACCTTAGGCCATCTTATCTCTGAGTGTTGCCTTACACTATTCCTCAAGCCTAGAATGTCTCCTATTCCTATCTTTGCCTATTGAGCTCTACTTCAATGTTCAATGTCAATACTGTCTCAATTCAATTTACTTCAACTCAGTTTGGCATTTATTAAATAACTTCTATGTTCAAAGTCATCTTCTGGGTCCTAAGTACTACTCTAGAACTTCCTGAACAAACCCAAATTAGAGATGAACTATAGAGGCCAACCCTCTGTTTTAGAGATGGAGAAGGTTGAGATTTAGAATAAGAGAATTGCCCAGGGTCACACAGTGAGGAAGCAGCAGAAGTGGGTCTAGAAGCTAGGTTTTCCTAACAAAACCAGCATCCCATCCACCACACCACCTCTGACTGATAAGGGTCTTCCTCCTTAGATCTCATCTGCTCTTTTGCTTCCTCTCTTATGTACTCGTGCATTAATAAGTGTGAGGGAATAACTGTTTAGTTACTATGAGTTTCATAGACAGAGAAATGCCTCACTGCAAATTTGCATCTCTCCCTCCAATGCTTTGACTAAACTGTTAATGATGGCTGTAGTCCATTCAGTCCATACCACAAACATGCCCATTTGGAAATGGTGCCAGCTACACCAATAAGGTTCGAACAAAGAGATCATAAGATCACAAGAAGGGCAAAGTTGAGTGAGGGAACTCTCTTTGGCAGTCCAGAGGAGAGCTGGCTATGGAGGAAAGAACCCTGCACTGTGAAGGGAGAAGAACCAAGAGAGCATTGTACACATTAACAACAACATTGTGAGCGATCAACTATGATTGATGCAGCTCCTCTCAACAGATCAGAGAGTTAGGACAATGGACAACGCTATCCACATCCAGATTAAAAAAAAATCATGGAATCTGAAGGAACACTGTTTACTTTTTTAAAATTTCTCTTATCTTTTTCCTTCCTATTCCATGGTTTTCTTTCTTTTCCCTTAATTCTACTTCCTTATACACAAAATGACTAATATGTAAACATATTAAGCACAAATATATATGTATATAACATTCACTAGATTATTTGCTGCTGAGGGGAGGGGGGTGGGGAGAGAAGGTGGAAGAAAATTGTGTAATATAAATATGCAAGTGGATGAATGTTGAAAAACTTTCATAACATGTAATTGGAAAAATAAAATATGAATTAAAAAAAACCCTCTCTGAAGAGAGAAATATTCTTCACCTTTTTCCTTGCCTTTCTTCCAGAGGGCAATCTCCTCTTTTGAGATTCAGGGCAAGCTAGTTAACTATTTAAAGGCCACCAGGGTGATCCAAGGTGACCATGGTAGCACTGAACTTGGGGTCAGAAAGGACTTCAGTTTGAATTCAATCTCAGACACTGGCTCGCTGTGTAATGTTGACAGGTCATTTTTGTCTCTCAGAATCTTGTTTCCTCAATTGAAAAATAGGGAATTTGTGAAGATCAAATAAGATGATATATGTGAAGTGCTTTTCAAACTTTAGAAGCCTATATAAATACTAGCTATTATTATTCAGTGAAAATCCCCTATATAATTCCATCACTTGAAAGAGTAAATTATTCATATGCCCTAAAAGGTTTACCTTAAAAGGTTATTTTCTTTTTAAAGCTCAGACTGAGACAGCTTTGTACCCTATACAATATGCAAAATAGTCACTTGGGGGTGTGAGCCCTTCTAAATTTCAGACCTTTGTTATTATTGTTGACTTGTTTTAGTCACGTTTGACTCTCTATGATCTCATTTGGAGTTGCCTTGGCAAAGATAGTGGAGTGGTTTGTCATTTCCTTCTCCAGTTCTTCTTACAGATTAGAACACTGCAGCAACTAGGATTAAGTGACTTGCCAAAGATCACACAGCTATTAAGGGCCATTTGGGTATCTGGAGGCATTAAGGACTTAATATCCAGAGTTGAATAGGGCCCTATATGCATAATTGCTATAAGAAAGCTAATTATGATTAAAGGCCATAACTTAAAATTGTTATTTATTCAGAATATATGTTGCAATCATTTTGTCATAGCAAAATTCAGCACATATATTCTCCCAGTATTTTTTTTTTTTTGGCAAGGCAATGGGGTTAAATTAGAAAGTATCAAATGTCTGAGTTCATTTTTGAACTCAGGTCTTCCTGACTTCAGGACATATACTCTATCCACTGTGCCACCTAGCTCCCTTCTTCACATATATTCTCATTTGATCTTCACACACAGACATAAGGTATGTGTATGTACATATGTGTGTATATATGTATATACATATGTATACATATGTATATATATATATATATATATGTATGTATGGAACAAGGAACAAATGAATCAAAAATGTGAATTGCTATCATGATGATTTTTTTCCTTGAAATTAAGGGAACAGAGGGGTGGCTAGGTGGTGCAGTGGATAGAACACAGACCGTGGAGTCAGGAGTACCTGAGTTCAGTTTAAATCCAGCCTCAGACATTTAATAATTACCTAGCTGTGTGGCCTTGGGCAAGCCACTTAACTCCATTTGCCTTGCAAAAAACCTAAAAAAAAAAATTAAGGGAACTGGGAGGGATTGGTGGATGGAGAGCCAGGCCTGGAGTCAGGAAGACTCATTTTCCTGAGTACAAATCTGTTCTAAGGAATTTACTAGATATGTGACCCTGGACGAGTCACTTAACTCTGTTAGTCTCTGTTTTCTCATCTGCAAAGTGAGATAGAGAAGGAAATGGTAAATCAATCTAGTATTTCTACCAAGAAAACCCCAAGAGGGGTTGTATGTGACTAGAAGAGTCACATACAATAGAAACAACTTACAACAACAAAAAGGGAAGAGGGCATGGTAAATCTGATTTTAAAAATATAATACTAAGTGTTTCAAAGGGAAGTAGATTAAAAAGAAACACATACAAAATGATAAATAGTAAATGTTTTGTTTAAGTAGAGAATTTTTATTTCTGTACCATTCTGTACAGGAATGACTGTTCTTTATCAGAGATGAAACAGTTAAACAAGAGCCAGTAGAAATACCTTTGCTTGGAGTCTTTCAAGTTGAGTCCAAAAGGTCTTAAACTGAAAAAAAAACAAAGGGTCTGCTTATGTATCAATCTAGAGACTATATAAAGCAGAGGATCTTCACCTGGGATCTGAGATCTTGTTTAAAAGTCTTTTTCACAACTGTACTTCTGTATAATTGGTTTCCTTTGTAATCTTATGTATTTTATTTTGTACATTTAGAAACACTACTCTGAAAAGAGATATATAAGTTTCACCATAACAGGAAAAAAATCAAGAATTCATGCCAAAGAGTGCAGTTATAATAGAGATTTTTTTTTTTTTTTTTGCGTGAGGCAAATGGGTTAAGTGGCTTGCCCAAGGCCACACAGCTAGGTAATTATTAAGTGTCTGAGACCGGATTTGAACCCAGGTACTCCTGACTCCAGGGCTGGTGCTTTATCCACTGCGCCACCTAGCTGCCCCCTATAATAGAGATTTTCACAGGACACAAAATCCAGTAAAAATGATGACATTATAGAATTTATAAAGCAAATTTATAAGCAAAGTAAACTACTAATGTAAATCCTAGTATGAGGAGGCATATTTGAAATCCTTATTCTAGTCATCACTGAGATAGAGTGGGAAGAAACAGATAATTAAAAGAAGATAGAGGTGGTGAAGAAATATTTGGAAAATAAACATAAAGACTGCTTGAGATTTGTGACACAGAATAGAAAAGGTGGATATATTCTGACAACCCCCAAAACAGAACTCATCTTTCTTCCCAAATCCATCCTTCTATCAAACTTCCCTCTATCTGCCAAAGGTACCATCATTCTTCAAGTTTCTCAGTTTCATATCCCTAACATTAATCTTCTACTTTTCATTTTCTCTTATCTCATATATCCATCAGTCGCCAGTGTTATCATTGGAAATTTCACAATATTTCTTTTCTATTCTCAAAGCCCCACCCTAATTCAGGCCCTCATCACCTCTCATTTGGATTATTATAATGATCTTCTAATTGGTTTTCATGCCTATAAAGCTCTCATTTGGTATTTTTTTAAATTATCTTTTAATCAGCAAAAAATTTTCTCTGCTCCTTGTCTCCTTCTCCAATTTCCCCATTGAGCCAGGAAAAGCAAAATCATTGTTTAAAACATATAGTTAAGCAAACCAAATTTCTATATTGGTCATATTTTTAAAAACTCATTTTCACCCTAAGTTCTTCATCTTTTTGTTAGGTGGGTAATCTATTTCATCATCAGTCTTCTGGAATCATAGTTGGTCATTATGCTGGTCAGAATTCCTTCAGAGTTCTTTATTTTTGTAACATTGTTATCATTGTACAATTTGTTCTTTTGACTCTGCTTGTTTCACTCTGCATCAGATCTTTTTAAAAAAGATTTTTAATTTATATCTTTTGCTTTTTATATCACCAGAGTGATGCATCCCAGTAGCCTTCCTCTTCTTTCTTAAAGAGCATTTATAAAATAAATAGTATTTTTAAGATTAAAAAAAGAGGGAAAAATTAACATAGTGATCAAAACATTGAAAAATTTTGAAAATATTTGCAGGGTACAACACTTGTGGACCTCCCACTTCCTCAAAGGAGTAGCTTGATAGTTATCTTCTAATATTTCTTTTTTTTGAGTTGTAGTGTTTTCTTTATAATTTCCCAACATTAATTTTGATATTGTATGTATGATTATTTTTCCATTTATATTATTGTAGTTACTGTGTATTTTATTTTATTGGTTTTATTTAATTCACTATCAATTCTTTGAGATTTTTCTATGCTTTTCTGTATTCATCACATTCATTTTTTCCTTAAAGTTCTATAATATTCCATTGCATTCATGGATGATAATTTGTTGAGTAATTTGTTAATCATACATGGGCATCTACTTTGTTTCTAATTCTTAGATATCACAAAAAAATGATGCTAGAATTTGGTGTATATAGAGATTTTTATTCTTATTTAGGGTTTTTTTTTGGGAAATGACTCCAGTAATGCAATATCTGGATCAAAAGATTTGGTCATTTTAGTAACTTTATTCGCATAATTCCAAATTATTTTTCAAAATTGCAAACCACTTCACAGCTCTAAGAATGCAACATTAAATTTTCTCATTAAATATTCACCAACATTAAATTTTCTCATTAAATATTCACCAACATTAAATATTCTCATCTTTTTCATCTTTTCCAGTTTTTAGTGCGTGAGATGAAAACTCAGGGATTTTTTAAAACAGTGATTTGGAGCATTCTTTTACATTAATAGTTTGCCTTTCTTCTTTTGAAAACTGCTTGTTTATATCTTTAGACCAATTATTTATTGGGGAATGACTTTCTACTTGTATACTTATGTGAAATAATTTTCTTCAACCTTTCTCTCCATTCTCTGTTCCATCTCCTAGTATTTTCCGCTTTCTTTCTCTTTCCATTCTTTTTTATTTTTTATTTTTTTGGTTTTTGCAAGGTTAAGTGACTTGCCCAAGGTCACATAGCTAGATAATTATTAAGTATCTCAGGTCATATTTAAACTCAGGTCCTCCTGACTCCAGGGCAGGTGCTCTATCCACTGTGCTACCTAGCTGCCCCTCTATTCTTCTTTTAAGTTCACTAATATATACCAAGTCTGTCTAATTTAGATTCTATGACTCCTGATGATGATAGGGTTCAGAGAAGACATATTTAACATCTCCCCATACTAGAAAGTAAATAGTTTATACTTGTTTAGTCCCTTATGTTTGTTCATACATGTTTACCTTTTTTATTAAACAGTTTCTCTTGACTTTTGTGTTTGCATTTCAATGTTTCTGTACAGCTCTAGTCAGAATGCTTGGAAATTCTCTATTTCATTAAAGATTCATTTTTTTCTCCTGTAGATTATATTCAGTTTTACTGATTAAGTTATTCTTGGTTGTGAGCCCATATACCATGCCTTCTGGAATATTGTATTCCAAGTTCTTCACTTCTTTATAACCATGACTGCCAAATTTTGTGTGAGCCTGACTATAGCTCCTCACTATCTGAATTTTTTCTTTCTGGCTGCTTGCAGTGTTTTTCTTCTTTAAATTGAAAAATCTGGATTTTTTCTATAATGATCCAAGGAGTATTTATTTTCAAATTTCTTTCAGTAGGTGACCAATGATCCTTTTTATTTCTACTTTGCCCTCTTCTTCTTCTTCTTCTTCTTCTTCTTTTTTTAGGATTTTGCAAGGCAAATGGGGTTAAGTGGCTTGCCCAAGGCCACACAGCTAGGTAATTATTAAGTGTCTGAGGCTGGATTTGAACTCAGGTACTCCTGACTCTAGGACCGGTGCTCTATCCACTGCGCCACCTAGCTGCCCCTTTCCCTCTTATTCTTTTTTTTTTTTTTTTTTTGCAAGGCAATGGGGTTAAGTGGCTTGCTCAAGGCCACACAGCTAGGTAATTATTAAGTGTCTGAGACCGGATTTGAACCCAGGTACTCCTGACTCCAGGGCCAGTGCTTTATCCACTGCACCAACCTAGCTGCCCCTTGCCCTCTTATTCTAAGAGATCTAGGTAAGTTTTTCAAATATTTGAAATACTATGTCTAGCTCCTTTTTGGGAGAGAGTTGATATATTTTAGTTAGTCCAATGATTCTTAAGTTATCTCTTCTTAATCTTTTTTTTTTTTAGGTCAGTTGTTTTTGCTATGAGATGCCATATACTTCCTTCTTTTTTTGTCTTTTGACTTTATTTCATTATTTCTTCATGTCTCACAGAGTTATTAGTTTTTATTTGGTCCATTAATTTTCAGGGAATTTTTTGGTTTGGGCAAAGTTTTGCGCTTCTTGTGTCAAGATGTCAATTCCCTTTCAAATTCTTTCTTCTGAAGCTCTTTTTTCTTCTATTGCTTTCATTTTATTTACAAATATGTCATTAACTACTTAAAACAGTCTTTCTTCATCTCTTCTAGATATTCTAATTGAATTTATGCTCACATTTCACTTCCCTTTGAGGCTTTGCTTGTAGGTATTTTAGAAACATTCTCTTCTTCTGTCACTGTAAGAGTTTTTAATGATGGAATATTTTTGGTTTGCTCATTCTTCCATCCTACTTCCTGATTTCATATGCCATGCAAGAGTTTGCCATACTTTTGGAGACAATGTGTGGTCCTTTTGCTTCTTTCTTGGGATACTGAATGTTGTAGTATTTCAGGATTCCAGAGACTACTCAAGCTGGGGACTTGAGAGCTTTCAGTTTTCCAATTGTGATCTGATCTAGGGCAAAATCTGACAAGAGCCCTCCTGGTCTAAGCTCTGCAAATTCCTGACCTAATTTGGGGTTTGAGCAATATACCTTTGGGGCTGCCTTATTTGGAGTACCAGTAGACTATTGTTGGATACAGTCATTATCAACCAGTTGGAAAACTCTGGTGGTTCAGAATAGCAGAATGGTGGGCTTCCATGTATTCCTGGATTCTTGACCCTGTTATTCCATTGAGGGCTTTAGAATGGGCTGGAATTTAGAAATGAGAACCCAATCCACTCCTGAGATCTGAGCTACATAGCTGCTGCTTACTTCTGAACTTAATCCTTGCTCAAGGAAACAGCCTATGACCCATGAACATTCTTCACACTGGAACACTAATCCTAGGTGCAGGTTCCCTCCTTGGGCCAGCTTAAATCTGTGCCCTGGAACTGGGAGGTGAGGAATAGAGTTGCCAGGTGGCATTTTCTCCCACACACCACATGTTTAGACCCCTCTATTGTTGGATCAGAGACCTCTTCCTGTTTTGTGCAAACTCTCCCTGACCTAGAAGGTTCTATATGGCATATTTCTGGTTAGACCCCATCCCCATTATCTATAATTTTATCTCCCTGGGCTAGAAAATATGAATCACAGTGATTTTTTTCTTGGATTTACTAATTAGCATTGTTGTTGTTGTTGCTAACAACTTTAATAAAGATTTGGTTTGGAGAATTTTCTAGATCTGAAGCTCACTGTTTTTCTTTTTGTTACTCTACTGTTTGTACTCTGCCTTCTTTGGCATTTAAAACCTTTCACACCTGGTCCTAGCTAATATCTTTCCATCCCCACTTGATATTATTCCTTTACTCCCCTTCTCACACTCTCTGGTTTAGCCAAACTGAACTTCTCTCTTATTCTCACATACTCCCTCTCTTCTCTCTTTTCTAGAATGTAATTCTTCCTCACCTTTGCCTCAGAGAATCCCTCATTCTTTCACAATTTACCTGAAATGTGATCTCCAGAGGATCTTTCCTTGATCACAATTGCTAATGTCCTCTGACCAGAGGAGGGCAATCAATTAAGGGCAATGTAATTAACTCTATTGTACTAATTTTACATATAATTTTCTATGTATACATAAATATATGTATACTATATATATCATAGTATTATAGCTTTCAATACTACTGTATTATTTATTCTTATGTAGGATTATGTCTATCATGATAAAATCTAAGCTCCTTTTGAGAAGACTCGGAATCACAGATTTAGGAATGAGTAGGGATTTTTTCATTTTTTTTTTGTATCCCCATAGTGCCTGGCACACAATTGAAGCTTAATAAATGCACTTTTTTTATTAAAGATTTTATTTGAGTTTTATAATTTTTCCCCCCAATCTTACTTCCCTCCCCTCACCCCCCCCAGAAAGCAATCTTTCAGTCTTTACTTTGTTTCCTAAATGCACTTTATTGAACAACAAGCATTCTAGATGTCAGCAAAGCAGATTTCAAAGGCTTTTGAGTAATCTGGTGAAGCCTATGGAACTCTTCTCAGAATAATCTTTTTAAATGCATAAAATAAAATACATGGGATTGAGATACAATTATAAAAATAAAATAAAAATAAAAAAATAAAAAAATAAAATAAAAAATAAAATAAATAAAATAAAAATAAAAAATACACATTCACAAACCCCAGGTTAAGAAATTATGACTTAGAGAAAAGGACAGGTAGAATTACATGGCACTCAAGAAAAAAATTTTGAAGAATCACAGAAAAAGAACATTAATGATCAAGAAAAGAAGGAGTTATCAAAGTAGATGAATTTATAATTCACTGACCAACTAGATTTATTTAAGATGACTGTAGAGGAAAGGAGAATGTGTGATGACTAGAAAAATGGGACACGTGCTTAAAAGAATAAGAAAAGCCAAGGACAATTAAAAAGGTGTTTTTGTCATATTAGAGAAAAGAGGAAGAAAGGAATAAAGTTTACATTGAAGAAGGGACATTACTGTCTCTGAAAGTAAATGGGAATATGATAATGAAAGACTAAGATAAGACATTGTAACCCAATTCATAATTTTCTTTCTTGTTTTTAATAATAATAATAATGAAATATTAAGAAAAATGATATTTGGATTGGAAAGGCTGGAAGTGGCTAATGGGAAGCTGATTCACAAGATAATCCAGGAGATAAAAATAAGGTACCTAGTTATTCTTGTTGAACAGAAGTCTCCAGACTTTGATACATTACACCCTTGGGTACTGAAGGAACTAGTAAATGTGTTGGTTGAGTGACTGGCAGTGATCTTTAAAAGACCATGGAGAACTAGAGAGCTACAAAGGACTGGAAAAAGAGCATGGTACTCAGTAAAAACTTATTAAGCTCCTACCTATTATATCCCTGGAACCATGCTATGCCCTGGGGATTCAGAGAAACAAAAAAAGACAGTCCCTGTTCTCAAATATGGGAAGCTAGTGGTACAGTAGATAGAGCAATATAGCTAGAGTCAGGAAGGCCTAAGTTTAAATCTGCCTTAGACACTTATTAGTTGTGTGACCCTGGGCAAGTCATTTCACCCTGTTTGCCTCAGTTTCTTCATTTATGAAATGAGCCAGAAAAGGAAATGACAAACAATTTCAGTATTTTTGCCAAGAAAATCAAAATTGGGTTAGAAAGAGTCAAACACAACCAATAAAACAACAGTCTTCAAGTAGTTTACAATCAAACGGGGGTACAACAAGCTGAAAACTATGTATAAACAAGCTTCACACAGGATAAATTGGAAATAATTCATAGAGAGACAGTACTAGAATTGAGGGAGATTGGGAAAAGCTTCCTATATAAGGTAGGATTTTAATTAATTGTATTAATTAAAGGGACCTGAAGGAAGTCAGTCTTGATTTTCAAAAAAGGGAAAAAATGTAAGGTCTGTAAACCCCAGGACTTCTAATGGCTAAATTTTAAGACTCAGCCTCCTTATACATCTTAGCCATTCTTTTCACAAATATTAGTTTATTTTTTAAGTTTTGATGATGCCCTGGAAGAAAGATTGATCTGTCTGGATGCTCGGGTAGCTAATCTCATGCTCAGTAATGTGAAGATGGCAGGCTCTGTAGAACTAACCGTTTTTGTATGCCTAGGTCCTAAGGAAGTAGTTCATTATAGGGAAGCACTAAAGATTTTTGAACAGGACAGTGACATAGTCAAACTTGTGTTTTAAGAGTATTAATATGATTAACAGTAGCACTGGTAATTATCAAATATGATGGACTTAGTTCTTTTCAGAAGTAAAATAATCAAAGATAATTCTCAAGGACTTGTGATGGAAAATACCATTCACTTCAGAGAAAGAACTTATGGAGTCTACAGACCAAAATATACTATTTTCCAATTAAAAATTTTATTTTATGTTTTATTTTTTACTCTCTCATGGCTTTTGTTCCCTTTTGTACTGACTTGTCTCTCACAATATGACTAATATAGAAATATGTTCAACATTCTTAATACATGTATAACCTATATCAGATTACTCACTGTCAAGGGGATAGGGAGGGAAAAAATGTGGAACTCAAAACTTTGCAAAAAATGAATGTTGAGGGGCAGCTAGGTGGTGCAGTGAATAAAGCACTGGCCCTGGAGTCAGGAGTACCTAGGTTCAAATCCAGTCTCAGACATTTAATAATTACCTAGCTGTGTGGCCTTGGGCAAGCCACTTAACCCCATTTGCCTTGCAAAAACCTAAAAAAAATGAATGTTGAAAACTGTCTTTGCATATAGTTGTAAAAATAAATAAATTTAAATAAAAATATATTAATGGGACAGATATATGGAGAAAAGACAGAAGGAGATGTTGGAAACATGAAAAGTAGTATTTCAATAGAGGTATTCTGAGATGATAAGGAGATAATAGCTTGAATTAGAATAGTGGCTCCATGAGTAGAAAAAAGAGATGAATATGAGAGACATTGTGAGGGAGAAATGGCAAGATTTAACAGCTGATTTGAATATGAGTAAGAGAGAAGAAAGATTCAAAGATGGCTTTGAGATTGTGAGTCAGGGAGGCTGAACTGGATGGTGGGGTTCCCTTCAACAGAAATAGGAAATGAAGACTGGAAAGTGAGTGGGTTTGGGGGGAAAAAGTCAGTGCATTCTATTTTGAATATATTAAGTTTGGGAAGTGGGAATTCATGATTCACTTCCCCAACAAATCAGCTGACTGAACATACAAAACAAACACAGAAAAAAATAGCAAGGAAATCCCAGGTGGTAGGTGGTTAGAATACTGACAGTGGAATCAGAGTTCAAATCGAGCCTCAGAAACTTACTTATTAGCCATCTGACCCTCAGCAAGTCACTTAACCTCTGTTGCCTCAGTTTCCTTATCTGTAAAATGAGGAAAATAATAGCACCTTCCTCCAAGAGGTACTATAAGTCTCAAATGAAATAACATTTATAAAAAGCTTAGAAACATTTGTAAATAATATTTGTAAATAGGTAGATACTCAATAAATGTTAGCTATTACTATCATTATTATTGGTTTTATTTTTTTAGGTTTTTGCAAGGCAAATGGGGTTAAGTGGCTTGCCCAAGACCACACAGCTGGGTTATTATTAAGTGTCTGAGGCCCGATTTGAACTCAGATACGCCTGACTCCAAGGCCGGTGCTCTATTATTATAATTATTGTTACTAAGCTACTGAAAGCTTCTCTGAGCTTCACCTGATCATTTATTACTCAGTTCTCCTAGTCCCACATTGTAAGATGCACAAAGTGCAGGCTGACCTGCCAATTACATATGTATAATGAGGATTATTCCCCTCCCAGCCCCAATCTTTCCAAACATTGAATATGTTTTGGTAAGAGCATATGGAGCCTGCAAGAAGCTCTCCTGGTCATTTCTGGTGGACAATGTGTGTTTTGGCTCAACAATGAAGGACTTGGTGGTTTGGAATAATGCAACTCTCTGCCCATGTAAGTGTAATACAAGTTCTGAGTAAATGTTTCATTTTTAAATCTTTGTGTATTTATGAGTCTTTTGTGTATTAAATATTCCTTTTGCTTAATAATAGTCACCTCATACCTGTACTAATTATAAACAGAAACTCTAGACATGAGCCATACCTAAGCTTTAAGTGATTTCTCCTGGGGTTCCAGGGTTGGGACATTAAGACCCAGAGACAATGGGAAAACCTGATACTTCTCTTTAAGGGCTAGGCTCCCCTAGGACAAACCAATTTGAGTGTTAGCCTGGAGATGGAGTCCCTCAGACAATTGCTAGCTGTGTGACCCTGGGCAAGTCACTTAACCCTGTTTGCCTCAATTTCCCTATCTGTAAGGTAAGCTGGAGAAGGAAAGGGCAAACCAGTCCAATATTTCTGCCAAGAAAACCTCAAATGGGGTCATGGAGAGTAGGAGGACATAACTGAACTGATGCAACCACAACTTGGAGAAAGATTCCTGAGCCCTCTTGGTCTGTCATTACACCTCAGTGCTGAATGCAATGAAAACTGAACTGAAACAAATCTTCTACCCTAAACTATATGAGGATGGTTTCTCTAAAACTCATCTCTAGCTCCCAGCCTGGGTTTCTCACCTGCCATGCCTCATGTTACCACTCTCAGTTCAGTGTACTTTCCAAAATAGGAATCAAAGAAGCAGCGCTACAAAGGTGACAAGGACTTTAGGCTTTAACCACAGAAATGGAGAAGAAAGGTTGGAGAATTTTTACTTTGTGCACAAATAACAACTATTTTCTGAAAAATCAGGCTTGATTGAACAACAACAGAAAATGAGACAAAAAGGATATTCTGGCTATCTTTAGACTTTATTCTGATATTACCAAATTGTGCAGATGGTCCCATAGGAGTAACACCGTCTACTCACACATGACATGTTTCCCACAGCTTGGAAAAGGGCAATAACAAATTGCCATCTAATGTATTTTAAGGGTGTGTGTGTGTGTGTGTGTGTGTGTGTGTGTGTGTGTGTGAGAGAGAGAGAGAGAGAGAGAGAGAGAGAGAGAGAGAGAGAGAGAGGAGAAAGAAAAGAGACAGAGAGGGAGAGGAAAGACAGAGACAGAGAGAAAGAGAGATATAGAGACACAGAGATAGAGACAAAGAGACAAAGAGAGATATAGAGACATAGAGATAGAGACAAAGAGACAAAGAGAGATACAGGGAGGGAAGGGGAAAGAAGTCTTTTTTTTTTTATCAAGCACAAAAGTGTATCAGTTGAAATCTGCTCTGTATGGGACCTGGCTTGGCTATAGGAGGAGGGGGAGATCGATAGGGCAAAGTCCTCACCCTCTGGACATTTACAACTCAGTATGAAGTTGGACTTTGAGTTTACTAGAAGGGACTTCAGAGCTCATCCAGATCAATCTCATTTTACTTAAGAGGAACCAAAATCTCCCAGAGTACAGTTCACTTTATTTCAACAATCATGTGTTGATCTCCTTCTCAACCTGGAAGATCTTTCTACTTCAACAATACGCACCTCTGAGTGGTGATCACTCTATCTCCTCACTCATAGAAGCATTTTCTGAATCTGGGCAACCAGGTAAAACTTCCATTACTGTCAAGAAAGCTTTTATTTTCATCCTCAGTGCAGGATGATTAATATTTCTAGAGTTCTTTAAGGTTTTTCATGCCCATCTCAATAACCTCAAGCATGAGACTATCACTATGGAAACTGTACTCTCTAGGAAATAGTCTGCCACGGAATCTTGGCAGAGTGCCAGGAGGGAGGCAACACTCACATTGCCATGACAGCCTTCCCTGGTGCCATCCTTAGGAAAAAAACAAGCAAAAATATCCATAGCTTTTCTGTCTTGTTTTTCCCTTCCATCTCTCTCCTTAATGTTCATCTATTACAAAATATTACTCACAATAACCTTTGTGTATATTGTGTAGGTACTATTACTCCCATTTTATAGATGAAGAAACTGAGGTAAACAGGTTAAGTAACTTGCCCGAGGTCACACCATTAGTAATTATATGAGGCTGAATTTAAGTCCAGGTTTTCCTGACTCTAATCTCAGGGCTTTGTCCATTGTGCCAAAGAAAGGGAAGGGTTTTCATCATATAGAGATGAAGTAAGAAAGTCCTTTCCCAATCCTGGAAGTGATGTGAGAGAATAATGCAGACTAAAAAGCAAAGGGTAAGATTATTCAAGAAGGTTGTATAGAATGAATAGGAGATAGGTGAGATTGGAAGTAAAGATTCCCCTATTAGATTTTAAACTCCTTAAAAGCAGGGACTGTCTGGCACAGCATCTTGCAGGCATTGTTGTTGTTCATTCAATTATGACTTTTTGTGACCCCTATTTGCGATTTTCTTGGCAAGGATATTGGAATACTTTGTCATTTCCTTCTCTAGCTCCTTTTACAGATGAGGAAACTGAGGCAAACAGGCTTAAAGTGAACTACTCTGTAGTATATAACTTGTGATTGTCTGAGATTGGTTTTGAACTCTGGTCTTCCTTATTGCAGAATAACTGGTCTTTAATAAATATTTCTTGGAGTGGCTAGGTGGTGCAGTGGATAGAGCACCAGCCCTGGAGTCAGGAATACCTGAGTTCAAATCTGACCTCAGACAATAATTATCTAGCTGTGTGTCCTTGGGCAAGCCACTTAACCCCATTGCCTTGCAAAAACTAAAAAAAAAAATTTCTTGAGTGATCATTTTATATTATAGTGTATTTTTATTTATGTCTGTTTGTCTTTTCCTCATACTAGACTATAAGTAACATAAGGGCAAAGACTCTTATCTAATTCCCCTGGCCTAGAGTTCTGCAACAAGAAGGCAAGTAATGTTTTTTTGAAATTAATTAAATATGTGGTTGAAGTGAAGTTAGGAAGCTATTACAGTGATTGTGGAGAGTGTAGAAGATGAAGGCTAGAACCACAGAGATTGCAGTGGAGTAGAAAGGAGAGATGGATATGAGTTAAAACCATCTTTAGGTGATTGGAATAGTAATGGACAAATCACTTCACCCTGTTTGCTTCAGTTTCCTCATCTGTAAAAATGAACTGGAGAAGTAAATGGCAAACTATTCTGGTATCTTTGCCAAGAAAATCCCACAGGAGGTCATGACGAGTCAGACACAACTGAACTAGTACCTGGGATCACAAGAGATGGCATTAGAGTGCACCTAGCTAACCTCCCTTACTTTACAGAAGGCTCAAACTCCTAGCAAAGTCTGCATTTGAAACGAAATTTTCTGATTCCAAATCTGATGTTCTTTCCACTACAT
Source organism: Macrotis lagotis (assembly GCF_037893015.1). Lineage (NCBI taxonomy): Eukaryota > Metazoa > Chordata > Mammalia > Peramelemorphia > Peramelidae > Macrotis > Macrotis lagotis. Next base: position 801,142,367 of record NC_133658.1, read on the forward strand.
AAGATCAATTAATCAAGAGAAAGTCTATTAATCTGATATCCATTTTTTCTGGGAGGGGTGGGGTGGGGTGGGGGATGAGTTCCACATTCATTTGTTAATTCCTGCTGCAAATAAATTTAAATTCCTTTCATAGATGCTCTGGAAGCAACATGTCTGTCAAAGTGTTGCTTGACAACTTGAACAGAGTAGAGTTATTATTATCTAGTCCTTTAAGTCTCTGTTCCCATGACAAAATTGTCCCAAGATTAGACAGATCATGGCAAAGCACAACTCATGACCCTTCCCCAAGAATGCATTTAACAGGAAGACACACATAACACTCTTCATCAGAAAGACCTCCAGGAATGTTTGACCCCAATACTACAATGTTAAGCCACGAGAAGACTTCACTTGGATCTTTAGTTCTTGCCTGCAACTCTAGCAGGTAGGTGGTGCAATGGATAGAGAGCCTAGCCTGGAGTCAGGAAGACTGAGTTCAAATCCAGCTTCAGACATTTACTAGCTGTATGACTCTGGGCAAGTCACTTAACCCTGTTTGCCTCAGGTTCCTCATCTGTAAAATGAGCTGGGGGGGGTGGTGACAAACCACTCCAGTGTCTTTGCCAAAAAAAGCCCCCAAATGGGGTCATGAAGAGTTAGACATGATTGAAACAATGGTATCTTCCAAAACATAAGAGATCTGCAATGGTAATATGTGTAGTATAAATCTCAGACCTAAGTTCCAGCCCTACTTTTATCTCCTTCCTAACAGTGGGCTAAGGGCAGAAACTGTTGCTCTTAGTCCACTGACTTTTTCTTATAATGAATACCACTTTTTAAGTTTTACATTTAATTACTCCCATCTCTTTGACTGTGGTAGCATGTTATTTTTAAAACACAAAAGCTAAACTAAATGATTCCCTTAGAGCAAGAGTTCCATGTGCTTTTGACTCTGTACTGGTCATTCTCCAAGGGTACTGATGAATACCTTTTGCCAGCATCTGACTTTCTGTTTCACATTCACCCTGATAATCAGAAGACCACTGACCAGAGTAATAATATTTTTCATAAAATACTATGCTCCATGGATACTTTCAAAAAAACCTGCAGACACTTACATGACCTGGTACAAAGTGAAGTGAACAGAAGCAGGAGAATATTGTACACAGGAATATTGTATGATGATGAACTGAGGTTGGCTTAATTATTCTCTGCGATACAGTGAAAAAGGACTCAAGATGAAAAATGATCTCCATATCCAGAGGAGGAACTGATGGGAGTTTGAATGCATACTGAAGCATACTATTTTTTACTTTATTTTTTTCATGGTTTTTTTGTGGTTTTCTTTCACAGGGAAGGAACGGAGAGCATTTGGAACTTGAAAATTTTAAATTAATGTTAAAAATTGATTTTAAATGTAATTGGAAAAAAATAATTGTGTGGGGGGGATTTTTGTAAGGCAATGTCTGAGGTTGGATTGAACTCAGGTCCTCCAGACAACAGGGCTGGTGCTCAAAATAAAATATTTTTTAAAAATACATTATGCTCCAGCCAAATTGGATTCTTTCTGCTCAATGAATGTGCTCAGAACAGGCTTCATGCCTTAACTTGAAATGTCCTTGCCTTCTTTACTGGTTGAAATAGTATCCATTCTCTAAAGCCTGTTTCAAATGCTATTTCCTCCATAAAGTCTTCCCTCACCCTCTTTGCTAACCTCTCCTTCCAGACTGCACATAACACATTTTGTTTTATACTTCCTGAATATGTTTACGTTGTAGAATTACACCATACACATAGTTATTTATACATAAATCTTTTATCCTTAATAAAGTTAACCTTCATCATTACTAAAAAAATGTGATAGTGGGAGAGGTAGCCTCAAGCATCAGAAAGACTTGGGCCCAGATTCTGCTCCTGAGGTATAGTGGCTGTGTGACAATGGGCAAGTGATTTAACCTTTCAGTGCTCCCAAGAAACTCTAAGACTTCAAATTGTAAATTATCAATCATTAATAAAAGGAATTTCCTCCTCAAACACCTCAGAAGAGTGTCAAACTCAGGGCAGCTCTCCAAAACAAATTTAAGTATATTTGGGAAATGTTTAATAAAAGAAATGACAAAAACCATAGGAAATATTAATTTATGGCTAAGTTAATATATGTACTGTAGGAATCCATTTGTGTTTGAGTTTTACATATTTAACCTATACCAATGAAATTATAAATAAGAATCAAAAAGAATTGATTGATTTCTGGAATGTAAGAACTAGAAAGGATCTTCAAGGCTATTTAATACAATTTCTTCCTATTAAATGAGGCCCAAGAAGAGAAATGAGTTACTCAAATTCCCACAAATTAACAGCAGAACTGAGTCTCCTAATTCTTATGGAATACTCTTCCCTCTACACCATAGAATAATAGTAAAATCACTTCAGATTCTTTCCTATATTCAATTGGATGTAATCTCATCAATCTAAGAGTCTCCTCTAATGATTGAGATGGATGACCATCTGGTATGACTGTTGCTCAAATCTTTCAAATGCTTTGACTCAGAGAGTCCAATCAACATGCTGGAAGCTTGACTCACTTTCTTCCAAAACTACAAGGGAATCTTTTGGATGTACACTTAGCTCACCTTTTCTTTGTATCATATATTATCTTGGTGACATATTTTACATTTATTCTTCAAAATTCCTCATTGGTTATATATCACAGCCTTCTCCTACCCTCCCACCCAGCTCTCCCTTGTCCTTATATACTATTCATGTTTACTTCCTTAAAGACTTTTGAATGTTATACCTCATTGCTATATAGAAACCCTAGTGTGATGTTGGTAGGCCTTTTTAGATAGACCTTTTCAATCACAGGAAATTTGAGGTCATTATCACTTCAGATAAATTGGCATATATTTCAAGTAAGTAATTTCTAGGGGCTCCAATATTAAACATTAGATTTTATTATTCCTTCACCCACAGCCTCCAATTCCTAAATTCCAATAAGGCAGCTATTAACCCATTACTAGTAAGATTGCTGTTTTAATAAAAATAATTCAGATTTTTAGTCAACCTAAAACTATATAGCACAAAAGTATCCAAAAAGGTTTTTATGAAAGCAATTAATATTTAATGTAAAATGTCTACCCAATCAATCCCATCTGCAACCCTCATCTTCAATCTTGATTAGTCATCAGGCTGTGTGTCTCATTTATAGAACTTGAAAACTAATGCTTTTCCAATGTTTTCAGCTCTGTCTAACACACAAAAAAGAGAGGTTTGCTAGATAAAAATAGAAGGCGTCGATTTTATGGGTAGCTAGCTCCCCTACTTGTCAGGGATATCATAGAGGAGATTTTTGTAGAACATATTTCTTCAAAACAAAAAAAAAATCAAACAGTTCTACATTTATATGTTCAATATCTGCCAACAAGAACAAGAACAACATGACTGTGGCTTTTGTGTCTTTCACTGGCTGGTACAAAACTATCCTGTCTTCCCTTATGATAAAAATAAAATAAAAGGTGGTATGGTATAATGCAATATGATTGGTTTTGGAACTGGAAGTCCTGGGTTTTGACATTGCTAATTCTGTCGTGCTTTGTGTATATCATGTCATGTCACCACACTGAGACTCAGCTCCCTTTTCTATATGTGGCTCCTAGTACCTGAATGAGTTATTTGACAAGACAGTTAGGGACAAAGGGACTTCTAAACATTAAGGTAGTACAAAAAAAGAGTTATATTGATGATGGTGATGATACACAGATATATGTTCCTATATTAATTACTTTAACAAAAATGCTAAAGATGATTCTTTGATTAGGGAAATTACATTTCAAGGAAAATAGAGTTCAAAGAACAGATTCTTGTTTGTTGGTTTAACATTTCTGTACATTTAAAATTTTTATTTATTTAAGACAATGAGGTTAAGTGACTTGCCCAAGGTCACACAGCTAGGTAATTATTAAGTGTCTGAGGTCACATTTGAACTCAGGTCTTCCTGACTCCAGGGCCTGTGCTCTATCCACCACAACACCTAGCTGCCCTTAATATTTCTTTATAATGATACATAGGGAAATTTAGGGGAGCATTTTACTTCCTTTCTCACCCATTTCCTCTCCCCACTGGCACCCCCTCCCCTCAGGACATGGAGGTCATTCTGAGCTCCTGAAGGTTATCCTAGTGAAACAAAAGTTCTGGCATCTCCAATAGAGATGGAAAGTTTTTGTGCACAGGTCTAATGACAGAATGATAATGCTAAGGAGACAGAGTGGGAACTTCAATTGATAAAATTGTAGGATCTCAGAGTAAGAAGTAATCTCAAAACCAATTTATGATTAAATATCAATCCTCTCTACAACAACCCTGTCACAAAAGGTCAACCAACCTCAAGCTAATCTGCTTTTGGATAACACTCATTACAAACAATTTTTTTCCTCATATCATATCAAACTCTGCAACTTTTCCCCTTTGCAGGGAAAATCTAATCTCTGAAGTCTAGCAAATGCTCCTGTTTTTTATAAGAGTCCTTTAAATACTCAAAGAAAACTGTTCATGTCTTAAGTATTGTCTTCTCTAAGATAAATATTTGAAGTTCTTCAGTTACACAGGTTTTAGTGTTTTAAAAGTTATATTTTTTTCTAGAGGTTGTTCATTCTGATTATGAGTAAAGTTTTCAATATCAGATTAAATAAACAAAAGGTCCTTATTGCAGAAAAAGTAACTATAAAATATTCTATAGAAATAAAAGTAGAATTATGTTCCAAGCATTGGAACTAACACGTCATATTTCCTTTGATGATCCAAGGATTTTTTGAGCTTTCCAATGGTTTTCAGACTTCTGAATTTTCCATAGGGAACTGAAAATTTGCTTAAATGGCTGCAAAAGCATCAATAATTTTATGTGATCAGAATATCAGTTAGAACAGGTCTCAGAAACTATTAATCTTGGCCCCATGAATTTTATTTTTAAAATTTTGGTTTTTAGAATTGAGAATTTAATAATTAACAACATACATTTCAATATATGAAGAACAAAAAAGAAAAATGTGTGTTTGTTATGGACAATTTGTTTTCTAAAGAAATATGTATATATCAATAAATATATATTAACTATAGCAAGATGGTAACAATATTGTTTTATTTGTTTGTGAACCTTTCTATATTTCTGCTTAATTCCAAATAACAGAGAAGGAATTGGTTGGTTAATGATATGAAATATTAGGGAACCTTTGTGAAAGTGAACATATTACCTTAGAATTCATTATAGCAAAGAAAAGACACAATATGTATAATTGTCAATCTACCCTTGATCTTATGAAATTATGTTTTTAAAAATTTAGAAAGATCAGTGCCAGGGATTTTGGAAGGGAACATGACTCAAGGAGGTTGGGATGTATTTAGAAACAAAATTCTATCTATATTATCACCAAAGATCCCAGTAAGGAAGAAAATATTAGACATCTAAAGAAATCAGTAGAATTTCAAAAAGAGATTTCCAATAAGCTTTGATTTTAAAAGGACGTGGTTAAGGATGGAAGGAAGAAATTGAAGGTTCAAAATTCACTTTGTCAGGGACACTGCTGGTTAGCACTTCAAAAGGAGGCTGAATGCTGCATGGGATCAAGAACTGCAATAGAAAGCTTATTAAAAACACTAAAGCTGAGGTGGGAAGAAAAGAATGAAAGGAAGGTCACAGAAAGACAAATACAGAAGAAAGGCAAAGGCTTTTCAGAATGTAAATCCAAGCCCATAATAAACTAAGGCTAGAGACAAAAAGGTAGCTAAATACTAGAATTTAAAAAAAAGAATAAGGAAAGACCCAATCCCAATTTTGTGTTATTTAAAAAGGAAAAGGAAAAAGTTGATATTGGAAACTATAGATAGTTAAATTTGAAGTCAATAGCAGTCAAAATTCTAGAAAGTATTATTAAACAGTTTGTGAATAGATAGGAAAAAGCAATGATTACCAAGAGTTAACAAATATTCATTAAGATCAGTTTCATTGAGATCAGTAAATTAATTTTATTTCTTTTTCTCATATGACTAGAAGTTGGGTGAGCAGGATTATACTAATGTGGATTCAAGCTAGGTTACAAGATAAAATAGCACATTTTTTTTATATAAAATAGAAGAATGTAAGCTAAAAGAGAGGAGAGTCAGGTGGATCCTTACAAAGAACTCCAATGAATGAATCAGTGACAGGAGGAAAGGAGATCTCTGCTGGCATGTTTCATGACTCTGTATTTAGCTCTTTTTTTTTTTTTACAAAGCAATGGGGTTAAGTGACTTGCCCAAGGTCACATAGCTAGGTAATTATTAAGTGTCTGAGACTGGATTTGAATTCAGGTCTTTCTGACTCCAGGGCTGTGCTCTAATCACTGAGTCAACTAGCTGCCCCCTGTACTTAACTCTTAATCTTACTCAGTATTTAAATCAATTATGTCAGGAAAAGGATCAACAGCTAAGTGAATATATATAGATGGTCTAAAAACTGCTTCTCTAATAAAAATGTTATTTTAAAAAAGAAATGTAGTAGGGGTATGAAATGATGAATATCCTGGGATCTATCATTCAGAGCACTCCTTCACAACCCTTTGAGATCTTTGAGCTGGGAAAGACACTTTAGTCACACTGGGAGTTTTAAAAGAGATACAGCCTTTGGGAGAGCAGACTGCAAGGAAGAAGCAAGGGGGTAATATTTTCAATCCCACTTGGGACTTAACAAGTCAAGTTGGAAAACACCAGTAACAGAGAGGCAGCAACAAATAGAAGAAACTAAAAGGGAGGATAGGGCTTCAACATAGAAGGGGAAGGTTGAGATGGGCCATTGGTCTTCTGCAGGAATCTTGGCTGAAGCTAAAAGTTGTACTCCTCTCTTCAGGAACTGTGTGAAGTTTTAGAAAAATAAAAAATAGATAGTCTGTTCTTTTCTCATTGGCATGTTACCTCTTTTATCCAAACATTTCCTTTATTCTGTTCCTTGGGCAAGCAAAGGAGGGCAATGACACAATTCCTATAGGATATAGGCCTCATACTTCCTTTAGAATCAAATATAGAAGCAAAAACCCTGGATTTGGGAGTCATTAATGACTTAGAAGAGTGTCCAAACTGTACCTCTATAGTGTTGGCCCATCTTCAGTTTCAGGTACCTGACTGCTGGCAAGGACCTATGACAATGTCGAACTGCTGCTAACCCATCATTGAGTGGAGTAAGAATAGGAAGGAACTCTAGGGAAAAGCCCTAGAATGTTTTGCATCCTTTTCACTCTGATCTTGATGACTATCCCTTGCTGCTGCCACTGTATCAGGATGCCACACACATCCTCCCCTTTACCAGCAGCCTCTACCATCACCAACTCCCCCCCCCCCCCAAGCTTCTTTTCTCCCGGTAATAGTGGAGATGGGCAGCTGTAGAATGAGGGAGACTTGCAGTGACTCAATAGAAATACAAGCTTAAAATGAATACTTATTAATGAAAGACATGTTTTATCCAACTCTAATATAGCAAGCATTTCCATTTCTCAGTTGTATCAATCATCTTTTGACTTTGTGACTCTAGCTACCTCTTACTCCTAGTAAGTATAAACCAGTTATTTCATTAAGAGTTTAAACAGCAAAATTAATAGATATACCTGGCTTAAAAACCGATTTCTTAATAAAAATATAAAAAGACAAGTATATTTTTATATATTATTAGAATATAACATATTGTAAATAAATATAAAAAGATATGTCTCAGAACCAATTAATGAGTAAAGATTGATAGAAGAAATAATTATAGACTAGTATGAGTTTGAAAAATAATTTGCTTGCTAATAATTATTTCATAAAGAAGACCTTGTAATTGCTTTCTAAACAACAGAATTAGCACTGTCATTCTGCATCAGTGAACATTGGATATATCAGCAAAATCCCTGAGGAACCTTGAAAAGAGACACTTGAAAATCTATCCGCAGATGGCCATTTATATACAACCACTTCCTAATCAGGCAGCAACAAAGAACAGTATAATTTATACAGTGTTATTTGGAGCATGTCACCCCAGATATTACAGAATTTCAGTTTAGAGGTATCTCTGAGGTTATCTAGTTCAACTGGGTTCTAAATAAAAATCAAGTATTAAGCAACCCCAACAAGGAATTGTTGTAAATATAACTGAGGGTCATGTTCCAGTTACATCAGATAGGTACTGAGAGTTTCTCCTACCTCTAAAATTCTGGGATTTGATTCTCTTCTAAGAGTTTTCTTCTCTTTTCTACTCCCTTCCTCTTAAATCTTTCTTTCTAATTTTCCTGGTCCTTTAGGTTTCTGGGCACAAAACCAAGTACTCACTGAACAATATTATCTATAATAATCTCTCTTTTTGCATTTGAAGAAATTGGTGAGGTTTTTTTTAAAGATGAATTTTCTTTTGAAAAACTAGTTAAGGGGGCAGCTAGGTGGCGAAGCAGATAGAGCACTGACCCCGGAGTCAGGAGTACCTGAGTTCAAATTCGACCTCAGACATTTAATAATTACCTATCGGTGTGGCCTTGGGTGTGGCCTTGGGCAAGCCACTTAACCCCATTTGCCTTGCCAAAAAAAAAAAACACCTAAAAAAAGCTAGTTAAGGTTGGGAAACAGAAATTTACAGCTGGGAGAGATCTGGTGCCATTTAATCCAACCTATATCTAAAAAGAAATCTCTCTATTACATCCCCCACAAGTGGGGATTCCAGATCCCATGGGAAGGCAACAGTGAAAAGGTACCCAGGTCCTGACAAGAGAGAGCTTACTCCATTTCTGAACTGCTCTACTGACTGGAGAACCTTCCATCAAGTCCTAGATTTCTACACCTTCCACCCATTTCATCTGGTATTGTTTTGGGGGGTCAGGTAGAACAAGAATGATTCTTCTTTCACATACTAATCTTCTATACATGTGAACACTGATATCACATGCCTCTAAATATTTTCATCTCCAGATATTGAGAGGTTAGGAGACCACTTCATAGGCAAATAGAGAAACCAGTTCAAATGTTACTATTGATGCTTGTGCCAAAGAAAGGGACTACAAAAAATCTTAATTGCAAACAGTTCTTAAAAACCAACTGAAGGATTGCTCTAAATCATGACTAATAGGAGAACTGTAATTCAAAATAATGCTGAGCTCTCACCTCACATTCAGCAAATGAACAAAGATGGGAAAAAAGAAATGTTCTATGATGGAGGGATTGTAGCAAGAAGGAAATATGATAATACATTATTGGTGGTGCTGTAAACTGGTCTAACCATTCTGGAAAATAATTTGTTGTTATTATTCATTATAGTTTATTATTAGTAGTTTAGTTTTATTATAGTATTAGTATTATCTAACAAAGCATTTTAAGATTTATAAACAAAATGAGAGATGCAGGGTGGTATAGTAAAAGGGTACTGGTTTTGGAGTCAGAGGAATAAGTACATAACTGTTGAAGATGCACATAAGGGAATTCTATTGAACTACAAAAGAAGACAACTAGGAGGAAATCCAAGAAACATGAGAAAATTGCATGATCTAAGTGGAATAAGGAAAACACCTTATACAATGACTACAAAAAGAATAATAAATGAAAGTTGAATACCACAACATTATAATGACTAGGCCTGGTCCCAGAGATGAGGAAATGCAAAATTAGGATACACTATGGGTGATGAATGCTTCAGAGGTGGTGAGATGGGTTCATAGTTTTGTTTAACTGGATGTGTGTGGAGTGGTTAGGGCAGAGGGGCTCTATCTAGAAATGTAAATAATGTAAAATTAAAACCCCTTTAATAAAACTTTAAAAAAACTTAAAATGAAAAGCCTTGGTGGGTGGCATTGCTGAAACCTTGCTTCAAAGCATGGTGAGCTTTGAATTAATTTTGCTCTCAGACTTTCAATAGTGATTTACTGACAAAGGATAACAGGCTTTACTATAAATACATGAAAAATGTACCATTTATTCTGAGACCAAAGGGATTTAAATGAAAAGAGCTTATTTTTGAATTGCTATCACTTGCCTTCCATCAAGAGATTCATTACAGCATTATTTAGAGGAAAGGAGGCTGGTCTTGAAGTAAGGAGACCATGCCTTGTGTCTTAGCTCTGACAGTTTTATGACCCTAGGGAAGTTACTACTCTTTCTGATCCTCAAGTTCCTTATCTGCAAAATGAAGATAATACAGAACTTTATAAATTTAACATCAGATTTTTCTCAGCCAGCTCCTGTTTCATGGCAACTTAGCTGCCCCACTAGACCTCTTGCATTTTTTCTAACTTTGTCTTCTCCCATTAAAATGTAAGCTCCTTGAGGGCAGGGATTATTTTTCTTTCTTCTTGTATTTGCATTCCCAGAATTTGACACAATAAAGTTCTCAGTCCTTAATAAATGTTTGTTGACTAACTGAAAAAAAAAATTAAAGTGCTATACAAATTCCAAGTTTACTTAACCAACAAGTTTTTTTTGGTACCTGTCAGGTGTCCAGCACTGTAGGTGACACAGATTGAGTCAGGAGAATAGGAGTTCAAATCCAGTCTCACATATTTATCATGGACTAACTAACCCTGTGACCTTGGGTAAGTCATTTAACCCTGACTGCCTCACATCTAGGGCCATCCCCCAGCATCCTGATTCATTTCTGGCCACTGGACCCAGATGGCCCCCTCACTCAAATCCAGTTTTTTAAGGACAGGGAAAACCTTTCCTTCTGTATAGGCAAAAGGCAAAGAACTAGAACACAGGGGGAAAATGGAAGTTAGGGAAAAAGATGAGGTTATTTTGGGGGTCATAAATTGGAAGAAGTAAGTGGACCTTTGTCTATATAGAAATGACCCTGGGAAAGAGAAGGACCACTTCTTCCTCAAAGACTGGAATAAAGGAGGAGAGAATGATAATGATATAAAGGGGTTTAAGAGATGTAATTTGGAGAAAGAAAGGAAACTCACAGAGAATGGCCTCGTTTTTTTTCACTAAGGTTATGTGGTTACTTCCTCAGATGATAGCTGAAGGAGTATGGCAACAATGAGAAGCTTGAGAAGATAAAAGATGACTGGGAACAATTGTCATGGGGAGTGTAATACAGGACCAGTGTGAGAGTGGTAAAAGGAATGATTTGGAGCAGTGTTAACTTAGATAAAATTTGATAACATAGGTTGTTACTGAACCCAATCAGCAGAGTTTCACAACTTTCTCTTGTTTTGTTCTACATCACATGGTTATTAGGAGTGGAAGACAGGGATGTGAGAATTAATGGGTAGAACAAGAGGGCAAGGGTTCAAGAGAACAGAATAGTGTTGAATTGGACTGGTTAACCATTGGGTCATAAGATTAGAAAGAAGGGGAAATGAGACTAAAACAGGGGAGATGGTCTAGATAGTTCTGTTGGCTAGTGGGACTGGAAGGATGAAAAATATATTTAGGAGGCTTAAGGCATAGAAAGATATGAAATTATAGGAAAAGTTAGTAAAGAGAATTTAAGAACTTTTGATCACAGTAACTGAATACCTGTGATAGATGTTAAGATCATAAAGTATGATTACTATAGTGTGTGATTAAACTATATAGACTTAAGGTTTAATGAATACTGGATTTTAACTTTGTTTCAGACTCTTCCTAATAAAATCTTTTCTATTATCTGCTTTTTAATTTTTTTGACCAATACGAAAGAGTTTTTGATAATTACTAGTTTAGTGTATAATTTGATCTCTGGAAGTGCCATTCTCCTTTCATTCCTGCTTTTCCCCTATTATTTTCTTTGAGATTTGATCATTGAAGCTTCCGATTGGTATTTTAATTGGTATAGTTGTAAATTAATTTTAGTAGTATTATAGTTATTACATTAATGTTAAGAGCACTGAAAGACCCTTCATTTATTTTAAAACCATTCTTTATTTCTTTTTTCTTTTTCTTTTTTAGTTTTTTCCAAGGCAAATGGGGTTATGTGGCTTGCCCAAGGCCACACAGCTATGTAATTATTAAGTGTCTGAGACTGGATTTGAACCCAGGTACTCCTGACTCCAGGGCCGGTGCTTTATCCACTACGCCACCTAGCCGCCCCTCATTCTATATTCCTTTAAGGGGATTTTGTAACTGTATCTGTGTAGGTACTGATTTGTATCCTGGTAGAATGACTTTCATAAATCTTATGCAATTTATTTTCAGTTATTTTGAAAGAAACTTCTCTGTTATTTTCTTCTGGATTTTTATTATTGCTATGTAGATATGCTATTGGTTGTTGTGAGCTAATTTTGTACACTATTACTCTGATAAAGCTATTATCTCTGGAAAACTAGAATAAAGAGCCTTTTTCCAACCTATTAATATCTATCTAAATCCAAGAGCAAACATTTTATGCACTGGAGAAAAGTTGAAGAGGCCTTTCCATAAGATCAGTAATAAAACAAGGATATTCATTAACACTATTATTATTTAACACAGTGCTACCAATGCTAATTGTAATGAGAAGACAGAAATAAATGGAAAAAACATAGGTTAAGAAGAAACAAAATTATCATTTTTTGCAGCTAATATAAAGGACTTATTTTTTAAAAACCCTAAGGAGTTAAACAAAATTTATTCAAAAAATTAGGATACTTAACAAAGTTGCGAGCTACAAAAATAAAGTAAATCATCAGTATTCCCATATGTTATCCAAAAAACCCAGGAGAAAGAACTTGAAAGAGAATTCCATTCAAAATAGCTACAGTAGTTATAAAACAGTTTGGGAGTTTATCAAGATTTATTCGGGAGCTATATGAATCCAGTCAAGAAATATTCCTTGCAGAAATAAAGGCAGATCTAATAATTAGAGAAGCATCAAGTGCTCATGGGGAGGTCAATCCAAGACAAAAGTTGGAATACTACCTAAATTTATTCAGTATTATAATCAAAATTTCCATGTAATTTATAGAGGTAGTAAAAATCTTAATGAAATTCAAATGGAGAAACAAAAAGGTAAAGATAAAGGAGGGAGTTTAAGCAACACTAGATCTCAAACTATACTACAAGGCAATAATCATTAAGGCTGACTGAAAAATTGTGAGACTGATCAGTGTACAAAATTGTGTACACAACATAGAGAAGCAAGCCTACATATAAGGATAGTATTTCTTAAACCTAAATTCCCTAAGAAAGAGTTGCTGTATAAGGAAAACTGGAGAGCAATCTAACTGAAATTAGGATTAGATTAACACCTTATACTATATATCAAGTTAAGTTCCAAAAGAATACATGACCTAGATATAAATATAATTAGAGGAGCAAGAAATCAGAAGAAAATAACTTTCAGATCATGGAAAGGTTGAGAGGTCATGACAAACAGGTGACTGAGGGAATCAAATAAGACAAATGAACAATTCTGATTATATAAAATTAAAAAGTTTTGTATAAGCAAATCTAATAGATAGTAGTTTGAATTAGAAGAGAAATAGATAAATGATGGGGAGTGGGGAGATGGGGGAGAAATCCTTGAAGCAAATTTCTCTGATTGAAGTCTCCTATTCAAGGTATGCAAGGAATAGATTCAAATTTATAAGATTATTCAGTGCTGTTTGCCTTCAAGAGTCATTTCCTCCACAGATAATTGACCAGAAGATACATAAGCTATCAACAACTATATGGGAAAATTATCTAAATCACTAATAAATAGAGAAGTTCAAATTAAAGCAATTAAAATTCTATTTCACACTCATAAGACAAAGATAACAAAAGAAGAAAATGACAGATGTTGATGGGGTTGCAGGAAAACAGGTACATTAATATACTATTGGCAGGGCAGCTACATACACTATTGGCGGAGCTATAAATTAATAGCAGCTAGGTGGCTCAGTGGATAGAGCACTAGGCTTGGAATCAGGAAGACCCATCTTCATGAGTTCAAATTGACCTCAGACACTTAGTAGTTTATGTGATCCTGGTGAAGGCATTTAACCCTGTTTGTCTTAGTTTCTCATTTGTAAAATAGATTGGAGAAGGAAATGGCAAACCACTTCAGTACCCATCTGTAAAATGAGCTGGAGAGGGAAATGGCAAACAATTTCAGTACTCTTACAAAGAAAATAGGGGCTCAGGGGTGCTCATGACTGAACCACTCAACAGCCTCAAAGGATGAATTGCTCCACTCATTCTGGAAAGCAATTTGGAACCATGCCTCCAAAGTTACTAAACTGTTCACACCCTTTGATCCAGTTATAGTACTACTAGGCCTATATTCAAAGAGACAAAAGAAAGAATAAAGGGACTATTTTTTTTCATGGCAGTCAAAAATTGGAAATTAAAGTGGTGATTGAGTAATGGATAAACAAGTTATGATATGTTTGTATAATAGAATATTTCTGTGCTACTAGAAATGATAAAATAGATTTTGAGAAAAAAGAAGGAAGATCTCTGAGATGTCATGATAAATTGAGTCCAAAGCCTAAAGATGACTTGTGTCATTCCTCTCCTGTCAGAGAAATGATGACCTTAAAATGCAAACAAAGAATACATTTTTGGGCAAGGACATTGTGAGATTTTGCTTTCCTGGTCCAAACATGCTTAAGATAAAAGTTTTATTTTTCATTTTGTTTTTGTGGATGTTCAATGTGTGGGGGCACAGCATTAGTAGCAATGTGTTAAATAATAATAGTGTTAATGAACATCCTTGTTTTATCACTGATATTACTGGAAAGGCCTCTTTAACTTTTCTCCAGTGCCTATAATGTTTGATCTTGGATATAGATATTAATATGTTAGGAAAAGGGTCTTTATTTTAGAGATAATAATATTTTAGAGATTCCAGAGATAATAAATAGCTTTATCAATAAAGGTAATCTCCTATATCTAGAATTTTAAAAACTATTGGTTGTTCAGTCATTTCAGTTGTGTCTGATTTCCTGATACCATTTGGGGTTTTCTTGGCAATGATAGGAAACTAAGGCAAACAGGGATAAGTGAATTGCTTGAGGTCAACATAGACAGTGTCTGAGGCTGGATTTCAACTCATTAAGATGAGACTTTCTGATTCCAAGTCTAGTTCTTCCTTTATTCTTTCTTTTGTTGCTTTGTATATAGGCCTAGTGGAAGTATAGCTGGGTCAAAGGGTGTGAACAGTTTAGTAACTTTTGGGATATAGTTCCAAATTGCTTTACAGAATGGCTGGAGCAACTCATCCTTAGTGAGCCACTGTGGAGTGGTTTAGTATGAACAACTCTTTGTGACCTTAGTTGGGTTTTTCTTGGTAAGGGTACTGAAATTTCCCTCTCCTGTCCATTTTGCAGATGAGTATGAAGTGGTTTACCATTTCCTTCTCCAGTCCGTTTTACAAATGAGAAACTAAGGCAAACAGGGTTAAGTGCCTTCACCAGGGTCACATAACTACTGAGTATCTGAGGCCAATCTGACTTGGCTCTATCCACTGTGCCATCTAGCTACCCTTTAGGAAAAATTCCACTCCCTTATATGATAGATGAAGAAACTGATGCCTACAGAAGGTAGAGGATTAGTTAATGACTAAGGTTCCTTACTAATTCCTGGAAGGGAATTCTAAGATGCCAAGACACTATAAATAGTCTCCTTGACTTAGACTCATGTGTTTTCTTAAGTTGGAAAATACTGATCTCTTAAAAGAAAGCATAATCATTAATAGATATGTGGGCATTTTTTTTTTCAGAAAACCACAAATACTTTTAATGAATATTTAGAGCTTTAAAAACTTGTCATTTGTAAACTCACAGCCATAAACATTCCTTTGTATCTGTCTCCTTTTGGGCTTTCCCATGCCAAGCTACTAATGTGTAATTACTAACATACTAATTACAGTACAGTAAATTACTAGGAGAAAGTGAGTGTGTGCAAGACAACAAGTAGCTCAGAATTCAAAATTTTTGAGCACTGTGTATTGGCCAGAATTTTGTAACTTGCTCAGTGGTGTAGAGGATAGAAGATTGGACCTGAATTTAAGGCTCTCTGAATTCAGATTTGACCTTAGAGATTTGTGTGACCCTGGGCAAGTCACTTTACTTTTATAGCTTGGCATTATATGGGTAGAATGGAATAGTAGCAATAAAAGAGGTATAAATAATGCACTATGGTTGTTCATAAGAGGCCAAGATCATGTGTAGATGGAAGTGGGATAGGATGGGGGAAAGCTTAATGGAGCAGTTAGCAATAGAACTAGACTTTGAAGGATGGGCAGTAATCCAGGTAGGTAGAAATGGGACCCAGGAGAAAGATATTTCAGTTATATTTAATATTGTGAACAAGAGTTGGCAAGAAACTGCAGGGGGTATTCTGGAATAAGCAAAAGTTACCTATCTGTAAAAAAGGAATAACATACTAGGTTGTACAGTAGGTACAACATCAGGACTAAAGTCAGGAAGACTTGAGTTCAAATCTGACTTCAGATACTTACTTGTTCCCTGGTTGTCATTTAACCCTGCTTGCCTCAGTTTCCTCATCTGTATAATAAACTGGAGAAGGAAATGTCAAACCACTCCAGTATCTTTGCCAAGAAAACCTCAAATGGGGTAACAAAGAGTCAGATATAACTGAAATAACTGAGCAACAACCAAAACCCAACAATAACAGTAGAACCTTTCCAGGTCTTTTGTGTTTTTCTGCAGTGCTCTCTAATCTCCCAGTTCCCCATTCTAATCACTAAGTATTTATTTTGCATTTCTTTTGTATTTTCTCATTAAACTAGGTCATATTCTACTCTGGCAAATATAATTTCTCAAGACTAGGTACACCTTATTTTTTGGATTCCTCTCTCTCATCCCTATCGCCAAAATATCAAATCAGTTTGATCACTCAATACAGGATTAACAAATGCTGATCAATTGCATAAGGCATTGTGCCATTTTTAAAGAACTATGACTCTTTTCTCTTTTAATTTCATCCTTCAATTTGTATTAAATTAATTTGTAATTTTTAATTTAATTCTCTTTTAATTTGTGGGGAGGGGGTTGCTCTACTTACATAAAGGGAATCTGAATCCTATTTTCCATTGTCTTTGCTGCCATGGCTTTTCCTTTCTTTAAGTGGACTAGGACTGCTTCAAGGATTTTGAGGAGTGACCAGAAAAGGGGAGAAGCAGCCCTGGTGCAAAAGAATATGCCAGTCCTTGATCTACACTGAGGATTAGCAAAGCAGCTGAGCAGATGGCATCTTGTTCATCTCTGTGTCCCTTCCAAGTCCTTGCACAGGAACAAACTTGTACGTGACAAGCTTTGTAGTATGCGATTTGGAATCAGCAAGACCTTAAGGAGAGGAAAGGAAAAATGCATATAATACCTCCCCTCTGGCACTATATTACGTGTTTTGTGAGCTTCAGAGCTATTATAATCCTCATTTTACAATAGTTGAGGAAACTGAGGTTAAGTGAAGTCTGAGGCCAGATTTGAACTCAAGAACTCCTGACTCCAGGACCCACATTCTATCATCACCATCTAGCTGCCTTCCAAAACCTGGCTCTAAATTCCTCATGATACTTATTGGCAAAGAGACCATGGGTAATTATGTTAGCCCTCTGAGAATCAGTCTCTTCTATAAAATAAAGATAAAAATAATTGCAGTGACTACCTCACAGGTTGTTTTGAAGCTCAAACATAGGTAAGGCCCTTTGCAAACCTTAAAGTTATTATATCAGTATGATTTGGAAGAAGATGATGTGTTTTCTAAACAAATTAGACAATGAACTACTTAGATCCAAAGATGTTCAAAAGTGGGAGAAATCCTGGGTCAGAGAACATAGAATTTTAGAGCTGAAAGAGCCCCTAGAAACCAACCTGTGCATAGGTACCCAACATGTTGGCAAGGGGGCAAATACAGCTCATGTTACCTGGGAAGGATCCCACCTAAGAGGTTCCGGTCCAAAAATGTTTTTACTTTATTAGCCAGGATACCAGAATTAGTAGGTTAGATAGTGGCTTATCCATACACTCATGTATACTTATACACCTGTCTGCCTCTAATCTTTGTAACTGATAGCTTCCAAGTGACTTGTTAAAAGGCAAGGGTCAAATTGTAATTGTAAAATAATATCATGGCTTCAATCTAGTTTGATTTCTGACCATGTGGTCCGCTAATGACAAAACCTAGAAGCCCTTGATCTAGCCCACCTATTTCCCCTTATTTCAAGATGAGTAAACTGATCCTTATTATTTCATCAGCAAGTATTTATTAAAATGCCTACTGTGAACCAGGCATTGTAAAGCAAAAGACAGACCCTGCATAAGGTATTGTGAGGACTTAGTAGGTAATTTTTTTAAGAGCTAGAATTCTTTTTCTCTTTTAATTTGTATTAAATTAATTTATAATTTGTAATTTTTTTGTAATTTGTAATGTTACTCCATTTACATTAAAGGAATCTGAATTCTATTCTACAATGTCTCTGATTCCCTGACTTTTCCTTTCTTTGGATCCAGACTGCTATGAGAATTTGGGGGGCGGGAACCTCACCTAAAATATGAGAGACAACATGTACATGTATAAGTATATGCAAGAAACATACAAAGTAGACATGAAGGCAGCTAGGTAGCATAGTGGATAGAGCTACTGATCTGGAGTCAGGAAGACCTGAGTTCAAATCTCACCTCAAATATTAAGATGTATAACTCTGGGCAAGTCATTTAATCTCTATTTCAGGTTCCTTACCTATAAAATGGGCATAAAACTAATACCTACCTCCTACAGTTGTTATGAGGATCAAATGTGATATTATATGTAAAACACAGCATGGTAAGTAATATATATTAGTTGCTATTATTATTATTATTATTGTTATTACTATCCCCTTTGGAGGGAAAAGTATTAGCAGCTGGGGAGGAAGGACTAGTAAAGACTTCCCACAAAAGGTGGTTCTTTAAGCCGAGTCTTGAAAGAAATCAGGGATTCTAAGCTGTAGGGTTGCCATTCTGAGCATGGGCTATAAGAATAGGGAAATGTATGTAAGGAACAGTAAGTGGATCAGCATGATTAGCATGTCCAGTGTAGGATGAGGAGGAAATGGATATGAAAACTGAACGGACTACACTGTGAAGAACTTTTTTATTTTCCATTAGAAGTAATAGGGAGTCATTGGAGTTTATTGAGTAGAGGGGAGACAGGGACAGACCCTAGAAGATCACTTTGGTGGCTGAAAGGGAGGTGGACTGCAGTGAGTCTGTATTTATTTTGCATTTACTAGGTGCCTAAACACTAGGGACACAAAGAAAGCAAAATGATAACGTCTGCACTCAAAGAGCATCCAGTCTAATGGGGGAACCATGTAGAAATAACTATGGACAAACAAGATATAGACAGGATAAATTAGAGATAATTGGCAGAGGGGAAACACTAGCACTTAATGAGAAAAGGAAAAAGTTCTTGTAGATGGGGATAATTTTAGCTGACTTGAAGAAATTGGGGAAACCAAAGGGAAGAGATGAAGGAGGAGAGAATTCCAGACATAAGGGACAGTCAGTGAAAATGAACAGAGTTAGAAGGTGGAGTTTCTTATTTGAAGTACAAGGAGGGTAGACAATAATGTCAAATGCTGCAAAGAGGTCAAGAGAGAAGGGACTTAAAGAAAAGAATGTTAGGTGTAGTTAAGTTTGCAGAGAGCAGTTTCAGTTGCAGGATAATATAAAAAATCAGAATGCAGATGATACTTAGGAAAAAAGTAAAAGGAGAGAAAATGGAAGCACTTGAGTGGAGGTAATTGTTTTTCCAAGGAGTTAAACTAAAAGGGCAGGAAAGATAAAAGATAAAGCAGGAATGGTAGGCTCTAGTGAAGATTTAAATATGAGGGAGAGTTTACATATTTGTGGAAATTAGAGAAAGAACCAGTGGAGAGTGAGTGTGGGGATGTCAAAAGAGGTAATTTTCTGGAGAGGATGAGATCATAAGCAGGTAAGCTGACCTTGGCAAAGAAAAGTCTCCTCTTCCTCAGAAACCAAAGTAAAGAGAAGATAGTGGGATTAATGTTGGAATAGAAAGAAGTTGGGGCTTATGGTGAATGACCTTGATTCAGTAAAATATAAAGCACAGTTCTCAGTACAAGGAAGGCTTAAGGAAACATGAGAAGGTTTGGAGCAGTTGCTTTGAAGCAGAGAATCAGTTGGGGTGGGCTTAGTTGAGAGATCTCTCCCTGATCCCATTAGATCTTTATAGATGCCCTTCTTGAGGGCACCCTCAAGAAATGTGCCTCTTCTAAATTTGTGCTTTGTACAAAAAAATGGATTTCCTAGGTTTGAATCTATTTTAAAGGAGCATAATTGGAATTTGAATCTAGATTCTGATTCCAACTCCAGTAGCCTTTTTTACAGCCGTGCTCCTTCTTAGGGTCTGGTTTTAATTCCAAAGCCCAAGATGAATGTCTCCTCTGAATAGCAAACCCAGGGAGTGCCCTGGAAGGCAACCATAGCTTCCCTCCTCTGTCTGACCTTAGCACAAACTTGTCAGCTGTTCCAGTCTGGAGCCCCAGGTGCTTGACTGGGTTTATCCAGTCCTTGGCAGACACATAACACTGCCTCTCTCACTTCCAATTTCTTCCAGTTCTCTCTGGCTAGCAGCCAAAGAGTTCTCCGACTGCAGTGTTCCCATGGATACTTGCCTCTCTCCCAGACAGTCTCCATCACTCAGTACAGATGGTCAAAGATGGTCACATTTATTCACTGGGCATTGTACAGAATCGGCCGCTGTGATTGTGTCCTGATCATTTTTGCAAACAGATTCCAGTCTTGTTTTTCTTTAGCTTACAGGGAAATCTGTGCTTCTACAGAAATGTTTGCTTAAAAAGAGGGAATGGAAGAACTTCCCAAACTTAATTTCAACTCAAAGGTAACATTTCCTGATCAAATTCATATATATGGTATTCTTGCTTTCCCTTTACAGAAGTGTTCTAAGATATAGAATGTTGGAACTGAAAGACAAACAAAAGGTCAGAGATGGTTTAGTTTCAAAAAGTCCAACTAATGGTCAACAGGGCCATATGAAGCCCCTTGAGGTGTTTATTTTTTTAAACTTTATCAGTGCATATGAACATGACTAATTCTGCCCTATAATTTTGTAGTGGATGTCCCTGAGGTCAGAGGCTGACAATTTGTAACTACAAGTATAAACAACCCATGTGGCTCCAACACAAAGGGATTTCTGATTATGTGGTCCAGTATTAAAGAGAAAGAAAGAAAGAAAGAAAGAAAGAAAGAAAGAAAGAAAGAAAGAAAGAAAGAAAGAAAGAAAGAAGGAAGGAAAGAAAGAAAGAAAGAAAGAAAGGAGGAAAGAAAGAAAGAAAGAAAGAAAGAAAGAAAGAAAGAAAGAAAGAAAGAAAGAAAGAAAGAAAGAAAGAAAATGACTTTAATTCAAGTCACATAGAGGCAGAACTGAGAGTGGAAGGTTTGGGGGTGAATCCGGATGATAGAACGTTAGAGCTTGAAGAGATTCCAGAAGTAATTAAGTCCTATTTCTTAATTGTATATTAGAGGAAAGTGAGGCACAGAAAGGGAACAGTCACACAGTTAGCAAGTGGTAGAACTGTGACTGATTCCAAATCCAGGGTTCTTGCTACACTAGCACACTGTCTCCTTTAATTTTTTTTTCTTTTTTAGAGAAGTATATAAATACTACAACTGGCCCCTTGAAGTTGGAATTATCAAACCACTCTTTGATTATTAGGCAACACTTGACTGATTCGGAGGAAATGTTTGGTTTGGTGAGCAGACAGTGCGCTACCACTACCACACTTTGTTGAAGATTTTCTACCAAGTTGGATAACCACTAATGGCCACATATGTTATTAATAATGGAGTTTCTTTTTTAGGACCAATGAGGTTCTCAATCTTGAAATGATGCTTCTGTGGTCCCAGATATTTTTTAAAAAGTCCTTCATGATCATCAGTCCCTTTGGGGTTATTGGGTTGTCTCCTATTTAGCTCTTTCTGCTACTGAGTGGAGATAATAAATGACTTGGAGTCAGTAGACTGCTGCCACTTACTGGCAAATTACTCTTCCCCTGAAAACCTCAGTATCTTCATCTGTAAAATATTAATCATAACAGTTATATTAGCTAATCTGCAGTTGCTGTAAAGACAAGAATTGTGCAAATCTTCCTTCATGTTTCTCCAGCACTTGAAGACTGACTGAGCTATTTCCTTGTTACCTGTCTGGGAGTATTATTAATTCATAAAATTCAGTGACCTGAGATTTCATCAGCATGGGCACATGGACTCATGAATTTGGTAGATAGTCTTTTAGAGTTGTTATAACTGAAAAGTCATTCCTCTATATTGTCAACCCTGGTGTTGAGACTTTCTAAACTTCACTGCTGGATGAGAGATCCACCATCCAGCACTAAAGCCAGAATAAGAATTTTTATCTCTTCCTTCCACAAATGCTTCCTTCAATTATGGATTGTAAACCTTTGAGAAATATATAACTGTGAATTATTGCTATTACTGCTACAAGTTCAGCCCCCTGGGAACTTTTACTTATAGCAACTTTGACTTTTGATTGTCAGCATCTACTAACAACTAATATTACACAATGGGGCTTCCAGTGCCGGCATAGTCTTCCCTGCCATCAGGCACTGATTTATAACCCATTATCTGTGAATACAAAGAAGGTTCTCACACTGGAATTAGCTTCCATCCCCCATTTCAGAAGTAAAGAAACAAGTGACTTACTAGATGGTCTCTGAGATCCCTTTCAGTTCTAAATTCTTTTATTTTGCTCTGAGGGGAGAAATCAATATTATACAGAATTAGATAGATGAGGAACTAGGAGTCCTCTGGTGTTTAGTCAGGTAGGCATTGGCTGACCAAGCAGGGATCCTTTTTGGAAGGATCAGAAAAAATATTATCTTAGAGTTATGTTTTCTAGGCTATTTGCCAATTTCCTTAATTATTGTTTTGTTATTGAATTATTTCAGTCAAGTTTGATTCTTTGTGATTTCATTGTAAATATATTAGAATAGTTTGCCATTTCCTTTCCAGCTCATTTTACAGATAGGAAAACTGAGGCTAAGTTAAGTGACTTGCCCAGGGTCCACAGTTGGTATCTGAGGTCATAATGGAACTCAGGAATCCTGATTTCAGGTCTGATACTCTATCCACTGTGCCACCAGCTGCCGCCCCTATTTACTTAATAATGGACACTAAATGGAAAAATGTTCTAGACCAGGAATTCTGCAACAGTTGATTTGGGTTCTAATTGCAATTCTAATTCTCTGTGTCCTTGGCCAAGACTGTTCTCTTCAGACAAGTCATTTTCTCTGTCTGGTCTGAAGTTTTCTCTTCAGTAAAATCAATGAATTGGATTAGCGCATTTCTATGGTCTCTCCCAACTGTGCTTTTCTATGACCTTACATTTTCTTTTGTTTTTGTTTTTCTTTTTTGTTCTTTTGCAAGGCAATGGGATTAAGTGACTTGCCCAAGATCATATAGCTAAGTAATTATTAAGTGTCTGAGGTCAAATTTGAATTCGGGTCCTCCTGACTCCAGGGCCAGTGCTCTGTCCACTGTGCCACCTAGCTGCCCCTCTGACTGTAAATTTTAAGAAAGTACAAAGCATCTTTCAGATTTTTTAAAAGCTACCTTAACAATTGATTACCATCTTGTCTTGACACTACCCCATGAAGATGAATAATGTTTATAACCCCAGCTCCCAGAATTACTACTAGTTGTGTGTTGCTGGGTAAATTTGCTTCCTCTAAGACAGCTTCTGCTGTCTCATTTGTAAAATGGAGGGATAATAGTTATACCCTCTATCTCACAGGAATGTTATAAAGAAGGTGCTTTTTAGATCTTGAAGTATTAAAATGTGAATTACCATAATATGACTAGAAAGGTAGACTGGAGCCATGCTATAGAGGACCTTGAATACTAGGCAGAATCCTGGGGGCAATAAGATTTCTGAGCCAATATGGGGGCACTGAAGATATCTAAGCCAAAAAGAAACATTTCTGGAACTTTACTGTTAGGTTAACATCTCTAAATTTCAATTTTGTTTTTCTTTGTTAATAGAGAGGTTTGGACTAAGGTTCCTTCCATCTGTAGAAGGATCCCGGGTCCCAGCTCTGCCACATTCTAGGTATATAACAACCTATAGATGATCCTCTTAACCTTTTTACTTCACAATTTTCTTTCTCCAAAAAATCAGGAATAGTTAATACATGTTCCCCATATTTCAGAGGGTTGTCATGAGGAAAATGTACAATAATAAATTTAAATGATGAACTTAGTGATTTAACTCACTAGTCTGCTGTGAGATTTCTCCCCAAAAACCTGTAGTTACAAAGTGTTCAGTAAGTATAGAAAGCATAACTCTGTCTAAGATAATACCATTCTAACCCTTTCAAGAGACAAATTAGCTTCTCTTCTTGATCAGTCAGTGCCTACTTGACTAAATATCAGAGAAATTCTGACATGAATTTCAAGAGATGCCATAAAGCAAATTGCAGCATTTTCTTCAATAAAGGAAGAAACTCAGTAAAATCATAGCAAACATACCCAATTCTTAGGAGAGGGTCTATGAAGACTTTCAGGAAAAAGTAAGTGGCATAATGCTGAATAAGTCCAGAAATCTTTCTGTAAATATTGTAGATTTTTGGGTGGAAGCAGTCATATTTTGCATACAGTCAACCTACTCTCTAACTGGTGGTATTAAAAAAGAGTAAATCAATAAATTTAGATAAATTACTTAATGCTGTCTTAAAGAGCATTCTTAATTCAAACTTGTTGCAGGAGAAAGAACTAGATTTGAAGACAGTTGTGACATTTTTTCCTAGCTGTGGACACTGCCTCTGTCAAACTGAAACCATTAAAAACCTTATCTTACAAAGGTTAAGGTCTCCCTTTGCATCCAGGATCATCTCCTGCCATCCTGATCTCTATCTGCCCACCAGACCCAGATGACTCCAGAGGGGAAACTGAGGCTGGTGACTGCACAACCCTCCTTCACTTAAATCCAATTCATTTGCATGTCATGGCATTACCTCCCTGACATTTGGTCCTACTTGAGAATGAAAGGACAAACAACAAACAACAACTTAGCCTTAATCACAGAATGGACATTGCCTTAGTCAAACTGAGACCTGGGAAAGACCTTAACTTAACGTTATACAGACCAAGATCTGAGTTGCCCTGATCTATATCTGGCTACTGGACCCA
This sequence comes from Macrotis lagotis, assembly GCF_037893015.1. NCBI lineage: Eukaryota > Metazoa > Chordata > Mammalia > Peramelemorphia > Peramelidae > Macrotis > Macrotis lagotis. The sequence continues at coordinate 801,167,464 of NC_133658.1, forward strand.
ATAGGCTCCAGAGGAAAAGGAGAATCTGGTCACTTTGCTCTGGCTTCCCTCATGTAAATCCATTCATTTGCATGTCATGGCATAACTCCCTAATATCATGGTCCTCTTTAAGAAAGAAGGACAAACAACAGTAGGATCTTGGGTAAATCCTAGGATCCCTGTCTGGCTACCTTACTTGTAAAATAAAAGAGCTGGTATAACAGATCTTAAAGGTAGCATTTAGTTCCACCATCTTGTGAATGCTTCGAGACCACATTGTGCATTGGAAAGATTGATAAACTTCATAGATGTGAATCTAACGCCAACTTGGCTATTTACCAGCTGTATGGGAAACTGCAATCTGTCTTTGAGACTCAGTCACTACCATTGTAAAATGGGAATGATACTGTAGTCCATCTCACAGACATATGAGTCCTAGAGCTAGAAGGAATTTAACAGGTCATTCTAGTCTATCTCGTTTTACAGAGGAGGAAACTGAAACCCAGACAGGGATGAGGTTTATCCGTGGTCTCAATTTTTCACAGCTCTGTCTCACTTAAATCCAATTCACCCACAAGTCAAGATATCACCCCACCCTCCTATCTTTGGTCCTCTTTGGGAACAAAGGACCAAGAATAACAACCACCACCTCCATGAATGAGTGGTAGAGTTTAACTAGGAACTTTGCATTTCATTACACTTAAGATGGTGCTATTCTCAAAGGGTTTTTGTGAAACTCAAAGAAAATAATGAATGTACAACATTATGTAATCATCAGATGCTATATAAAGGTTAGTTTTTTTATTATCACTACTAATAATAAGTAAGTCTAAGTTTCAACAAAAATTTTAACCTTCCAGGAGTCATTTCAGGTAGAAATGCTATGTTTTTGTAAATATGTACTGATAGGAAGAACATTTAATTTCTATATATAACAAAAATTGGCGTATGACCATTGGAACTTAGGGCTTCCCAGATGCCTGCTAATCTAAAAATATATATTAGAAAAAATTATATATAAATTTTTATGGTTGTTTCTACAAAGGCAAAATGGGCAAAATGCTTGCACCTAAGGACTTTGAATGGTTAAAATAACATGGAAGACACATGATGTGTGTATACATTAATATGTCTGAATATATGGATAGTTAAAATTCTTGATTCATTGTATAGTTATATGTATATACATATACAAATACATATATATATATATACATACACACACCTATATCCCTCTTCAAGTCCAGTCTTCTTTCCATTATATAAGGCTTGTTCAAATCTCAAAATGATAAATATCAGAATATACACTGTGTTACATTTGTGTATATATATATATGTGTGTGTGTGTGTGTGTTTGTGTTTTATATATATCTAATATATAAAGCAAGAAATCATTCTAATTCTTGAATTTATTTTTAAATATAATATGTAAAAACATATGCATGTATATATGACTACTTTAAATATGTCCCTGTTTTACACACATTCACACACAAATACAACTTTAAAATTGTGAATAATAAGTCTGGCAAATGTATAATAGGAAGAAAAATGGGTTTTGAGTCAGAAGCCTGGATGTTGAGTTGTAGAAGCATGGTATGCTTCAGTTTATCCTAAAGGATCAGTTTTTTGAGATCAGAGTTCATGTCTTCTCTAATATCACTCACCTAAGTATATCACTGGAATTTAATGAGTACTCAATAAATATCTGTTCAATTTAGAGCGAATCAAACCTGCATGGTTATATTGAGAACCTTTCATCACCTAGCCCTTCCCTACCTTTCCAGTCCTCTTACACCTTATCATTCAACATACATTCATCAATTCAGTGACTCTGGCCTTCTGGCTTATTCCACAAACAAGACAATCCATCTTTTGGTTCTAGACATTTTCTTTTGCTATTCCCCATATCTGGAACACTCTTTTTCCTCCACTTCAACTACTGATCTCCCTGACTTTCTTTAAATCCCAAGTAAAATCCCAACTTCTGCATCAGGTGAGGGGAACATCCAGCCTCCTGGCTCTATAAGACCCTTGAAATCATTTGGTTTGATGGTGCCACAGCAAATGTAGATAGGTCTCAAAATTCAATAAATCTAGGAATTTTTTAGGGATTAATTAATTAAATGTCTGACCAAATATAGTAAGCTAATTTTTAAATTGCTAATTTTATATGGCCCACAAATGATATTATAAATAACCAAATGGCCTTTAGCAGAAAGAGTTCTCCAACCTCATGCAACATAGAAGCTTTCTTCTCCTTCTTGCTTCCAGTTTTCTTTCTTTTAATTATTTCCTATTTATCCTATAAAACATTTACTTTCTACATACACACACACACACGGACACACACATACACACATACACACACATAGTAGGTGCTTAATAAATGATGATTTTTTTCATTGAATTAAATAGAATGAAGGGAATGCTTTTAGAAAAACCTGGGAAGATGATGCGGGTGTGAACTGATGCAAAGAAAACCAGAAGAACATTACTATAACAGCAATATTGTAAAGTTAATCAACTTTGAAAGTTTAGTTCTGTTCAAGACGAGAACATTTTTGGTGGTGACCCAGATTGTATAATTTGTTTTTATCCCCATGGCTAGCTGAATTTTTAAAAACTTTATATTATTGTTTTGTCTGTTTAATTCTATAATCAGGTTGAAACAAACTATAAGTAAATCACCTTTGACATAGATAGCCAGACACAATGTCTACAATTTCCAACAGCATGAACATTCTTCCCTGACCAAACTATGTTGTATTTAATAAGGGAAAAATCCTCTACCATATTGATTGCTAGTGCCAAAGATTTTGTCTGGTAACGAGTATGACAGTATTGACCAAATACTTTCAGATACTTAAGAACTCTGAATGTAAAGATTATAGATAATAGAGCTACAGAAATATCTCAGAAGTCATGGTCACTTAGTTCAGTATTTTGATGTTAAATATTAGAAACCGAGACCCAGAGAGATTTAATGATTTAACTCATAGGCATACAGATACTAGGAAGCAGAGCTGAGATTTGAACCTGATTCCAAATCTAGAACAATTTTCATTGACCATGCTCTTCATGAGGATAGGGTCATGAGACACAGGTTAGTTATAGTAAAGAAAAACATTGCTCTTCAAAGAACAGAGCTTTGGATTCCTTTGATTAGTATATAATCTTTTTTTTTTTAGTTTTTGCAAGGCAATGGGGTTAAGTGGCTTGCTCAAGGTCACACAGCTAGGTAATTATTAAGTATCTGAGGCCAGATTTGAACTCAGGTACTCCTGACTCCAGGGCCAGTACTCTATCCACTGCACCACCTAGCCACCCCTGATTAGTATATAATCTTAAGCAAATCATTCTGTCTTTTGAGTTCTCTATTTCCTCATCTATAAAATAAGGTACTTGTCAGATTTAACACAGTCTGGTTGTGAGGAAAGCACTTTGTAAACCATAAAGTGCTAGATATCTCCTAAGATCACAGGATTGTGGATTTTGAGCTGAAAGGGTCTTTGGAGGTAATCACATTCTGCCCCTCATTTTACAAATGAAGAAACTGTTTTTCCATGGAGTTGAATGACTTGTCTAGGGTCACTCAGTGTCTGAGACTGGACTTGAACTCACATTTTCCTGACTCCAAAGCCAAGACTCTCTGCAATACCATGCAACCTCTTCTAAATGGGAATGCTAATTTTTCATGATTTTGATCAAAGCAAAGATGCTAAAATAAGTAAGACAGGTTAGCCATTTT